>NC_140578.1:48030894-48158394 GCF_057381845.1 Rhamphochromis longiceps
AAAGAAAGATCATTTTCAGGCACTAGTAGGAGCACAATCATCCAAGCTTGCCTCAAATATCTCCCTTCTGCTTCATGCCCGACCTTTCATTCCCTCGTATCCCTTAAAGCACTTACTTTTATTGATGTATTTTCATATTAGCTTTCACCTTCTTTTCCCAGATGCTACTAAGCTGTCCTGCCATGCTTGTTGGCACATTAACCACACTTAACTCCCTCACTTCCTGACACAGAATAAATGTTTGGCCTTTGCCCGGCCTCTTGGTGAGCGCTTTGCTGTTAAGCATGATGTGGGACTCAACACCACGGGGGACAGATTCTTGGCACCAGCAAAGGGAAACATTAAACACAGGCTGATGGCTGTGACACAAGAGATTGGGAGAGGGATTCAGAGATTTATCACCCCGCAGGCCAGGAACACATCCAGACACCACCGCCTAGCTCACTTAGCAACGGCAAGTCAATGAATCGTCCTGATGATTAATATGTCTTCTTTATAAACCAGAATATTCAAAGCTATGTTTGACTGAGTGCAGTGCATCGCTTGGCCTAATTCTGAGTGAAAAATCACAAAAGAATAGTTTCCACTCAGCAGGGACAGTGTTTTGATTTTCATCTTTAAAAGCTCCAGGAATTCAATTCATGCCCCGGTCTGTGAAATCATGAATAGGTTATTCAACATGTCCAGATTCATCACTTATGTGTTATCATGGAGATTTGGTAACGTCACATTCACAGTCTGCTGTTGAAATGCCCGGTCCATCATCACCGACTCATTACTACTCTGTGTGCTTCTGCATTTCTATCCAACAGAGAAGCAACAGGGTGGAGACAAGCTAACATCATTTTGTTGCTCATGTTTTCAGGTTTTGTTCATCAGTTATCTGATGAAGTGTTTTTGTAAAAGGTGGAGAGCGCACTGGAAACATGCAAACTGCATTCAGGACAGAAAAAACTGCCTTACTGTCTTCAGCGAGTCATTTGGTGACATATTGCATTACTTTTAAGAACAGTAGCAAGTAGTGTGTAACACATTTCTGTTACTAAGAACCCCCAACACTGCACATGTGCAGCTTTATAATGACTCCTCTGTACTAATGCTCCTATTCTGACTTTTAGAGAAACGACTAATTCAGAAGTTCGTAGGATAGTTTGTTCTGTCAAGTACTCAAGGGAAATGGAAGAACATGGAATGGATAAAGTTTGTTTATTTGTTTATTTATAAGGAACCCCATTAGCTTCCACAACAGTGGTTGCTAGTCTTCCTGGGGCCCAAACCATCAAATGTCACCGAATAAAATGTTACACAATGAGTTGGATGCAAAATATCCACATAATTTGGCTCTTACTTCCACAATAAGGTTTTACAATTCTGAAAATATAAGCATGTAAATATTACACTCAAACAGAATACACAATTTCCATTACAAATGACATTACCCTCTTACACAGTATTTATCAAAACTCAGAAGGAGGCATTATTTCCTCCTATTATAAAAACCATTAATTGTCCCATTAATAATAGTGTTTCCACGTGCTTGGAAAGAAAACTCTCGCCCAGAATTTGCTGCTTACCGGGGCTGCGGACTTGCTGCGCCCTCTCTCCTTCACCTGGATGCATCCCTCCACAGTTACCATATCTCAGTACAATACACCATCCTTGGGATGTTATTGAAAGGGAATTTTGGGTGACTAGCTGTGGCACAAAACTGAAAGTATGCATTTCTATTTGCTTTTTCATACATATTTGAAAAAATTTAAAGTAATTTGACTGAGAATATGAACAGTTAAATGTGTTTAAAATAATAGCTATAGTTAACTTGCCATATAGTTAACTAATTCATTGTTCATGGGGATCACAGTTCAGTCCATGTTTTTAAACAAGTTTAAAAAATTGACACGTCAGTTAGATTTTTTTGTGTTTATTATGTATTTATTTACTGGTTATCTCACTGCACATTACAAATGTTCTATCTATGGCACTTGGTGGTGCATAGCCAGGATTTAGGATCACACTCCTCCCTGACACTCACCAGGCCAGGGGGCACAAAACAGACCAATGTAATGTTGGGCAGTACTCAGTATTCAATCATATCTAGAGCCAGAACACTCTAACGTTGAGATTTGAATTCTCCTTATACACAGGCCCCCTGCCCACACATTGTCTTGTGGAGTCAAACTAAAAACTAACTTCTACTATGTTGTTGGCCCTCTTCATGTCACTAAACCAGTTTTAGGTCAAAAAGACTTGGTCTCAACAAGCATTTCAAGGGCTTGTGTGGTATCTGAAAAAAAGATGTTTTTCCACTCCAGCCTGGTCCTGCGGCGTCCACCTGTTCATCAATGCCAGCAATCAGTGGGAGCTGTATTTTAAGGTCAGCATCACCACTAGTTTGTCTCCACCAGCCTGTCAGTTACCTTATGGTTGTAACTAGACCACATAATAATTCTTTGTTCTTTGTACTGACCTTGTTCTCTTCTCTCTCCAAGCAGCCACACCACGAGTCCATGCCACGCTGAACTACTCTTCTCTTCCGTTAGCTGCTGAGCTCAGCTTAAGGTTGCTCACGCTTCTCTGGATTCATGCCGTCTTTACCTGCCTGTCCTCCTGCCCACCGGCTCTGGTTGCACCTGGAAAACAGGTTGGAATTTGTTTGCATCTGGACATTCACTCAGAAACGCTCCTCGCATACTCAAGTAAACCACTAACCCTGCCAGTGTTACTCTGCTTCTGGTTCCTCTCACTCAGATCAGTAACCGATCTCTCCTCTGTTTCAGTGTCCATCACCTCAGAGACTTGCTGCCACTCTCATAGTCGAACCAGGGCTCCTACAGTCACACCATGTCACTGTATATTGTGTATATACACAGTAAAGTACAGAAAGCTATTCTTGCCTTTGTATTGTGTCTTGCATTTGGGTCCAAGTTGTATTGACACTTTTCAACCAAGACTCTGTTTAGTTCTTCTTGGAGTGGTTGCCAAAAGGTCATCCTATCACATACTGGAGGGACGACTTCTTCAAATTCTTGGGTCCAAAACAAACATCTGTGAAAATGTGCTACTTACAACTGACCTATCCATTCTGACAAACATGACTGTTAAACAGATTTGTTACACGTAGGATAATCCGATTGTTCAGTCTGACATCACTAGCCGTGTCTGGGCCTAAACTCCGCTGCAGGTCCATATATCAAACGATCACTATGGCATTACTGAGAGTTGAAAAACTGTCTAAAGTCTTTCATCTTTAATAAAATGATCAGCGTTCTGCTCTACCAGGTGTAACTATTGAGTTTAACATCCAGGCATCCATGAAAATGGAATTTATGACATTTAACGGAGTTAGAAGTTAGCAGGGAGTTAGCTCGCTAGCTTCTATCTAAATACAATATAGCATGTCCTGACTGCGGGGTTTTGGAAACAAATTAAAACGTACAGCTCTGTTATCACTTCCAGCATAAATGAGGACAGAAAACTAAACAGCAGTGACGTTTGTAGGGTTACTGAAGTTGGGCTAGCTGGTATATAATGATGTGCTACGTGACCGCTAGCGACACAGCTATGTTAGCATAATATAAACAAGCTAACTTTTTTTCCACTCGATAAAAGTTAACGTGAGTGTTCTCGGTGGTCAGGAACAAATGTAATCGCATGGCAGGATGCTGTAAAAGGACCAAACTTCAGCCAGGAGAACTGAGATAATCCATCCACAATACGAGGTTAGTCATTCATATACTGCTGCATGGGCTGGGCTGTAGCTACATCCTAAGGTTTTAAAAACTGAGCTTAAATAAATGATTAGTGGTAATAAAAGCAGAGGGAGGTCAACAGTGATCACTGACTGTTTTAGGAGCTTTTTGAGATCAAATAGAAGAAAATACAAAACATTAAACATGTTGCACATTAGAACTGTTATAAACTGACCAAGGATTCACTGATAAGATTCACCTAGACAACAGTACAAGTACAAGGATATAAAAGCTTTTTTGGTTTTAGCTGATGTTCAGCTGCTGTGTTTAGTCACGTTCACGTAAAGCTACAAAAACAAACACTTTGTTATCCTCATTAAATGTAATTCCACATCTTTCAAATAATCAAAATGCAGACTTCTCAGTGGCCAAGATGTAAAACGCACTTACATGATATTCAGCAGTGCCTTTTATTCTTGACAGTTTTGTCAGCTGCTTCTAAGTGACTACATCGCGGGCACCTTCTAGATTTTTGTTTCCTGCCTGAGTATATGAATGTTCATTTTTGACTAATGGAATTGCAGGTGAGTGAGCTATGTCTTGAGGGAAATTCAGACACTGCCCTGTGTCCTTCATTGAGTGGAAGAATTCTCTCATTCATTTGTTTAAAACCACTTCTCCATTCACTCGGTCACTTGACTGAAGAACAGGAACTGACTTAATCTCAATTGCTATCTTAATGCCAGATCACAGTAACTTTGGAATCCATCATCACGTCTATTATGACGTTGTACTGGCCAATAACATCACTAACCAGTTTTTATTAATTGGTCAATTTTTGTCAGATAGCTGTAACAACACCACTTCTTGTCCATAGCAATTGTTGCCTTTTTAGAAACCCTCAGTTTTCTAAAAGAAATAAGAAGACAAAGAGAAAATCCTCAGTCCTTCACTTCAGCTAGAACTAAACTAACCTTTGGGAAGCTTTTCCACAGCTTTAAAACACGAAGCAGCTCTCAAAAATGTCATTTTGAAAATTATGAGCTGTTCTAATCGCTGAACCCTTTTCTCTGGAGATACAGCCCTCTGCTGATAGAAACAAATGGGTCTGGCTGAATTCCACATCCACAGCTGAGGAAACAGAGACGCTGGCTTTTGCCCAAGGGAGTAGATGCAGACGTGTCTTGAAATTAGACTCCCTGATCCTAATGTAATTATATAGCCTGGTTTATCACTGTGATCTGGTTATATGTGACTAATGTATTGGGGTCACAAAGACAACAAAAAAAAAACTGTACAACATGAAAATCCAACAGACCAACAATTCTTGTCTTGTCTGACAGGAAGCATTTGGCTTGTCTGTGTGGGCAGCTGCAAATTTAAAGATGTTTTTGGAGCAGTTGATTCTTTCATAGTTGGCCCTGTCTCACTCGATGGCTGTTACGTCACCACGGTGGGGGCTAAGGCAGGGGGGAGACAGCAACACAACCAAAATTAATGAAAGAGAGGGACAACAGAAAGATGAATAGTCAGGCAGTTTCTATTTATCGTTTACCATGCCTTGACAATAATGAACCTAGCAAAAGAAAAAGGTGGGGGAGGAGGACTAGGGGCTCGAGCCAAATCAAAGAAATGAATACAGCACAAAGAGCTTCCTTAAAGTCTAAACCAATACGCAAAAGGCCTGCTGGGCTGCTCGACAAAAAAGCTCATAAACATACAAAAGTGGCATCAACTACATAATCTAGTGGTTTTAACAACTGTAACTCTGTTGCAGGTATATGGGCTACCCAAACTTACCTGTCCAGCCTCCCACCACAACACTCTGTTCACACACACAGAAACCTACAAACAAAAGTTCAGAGACCGTCAGAAGCAGCCCAGCTGGCCATGGAGGTGTCCTTTTATAATGATCCCTGACGAGCAATTGGTCTACTGTGCCCAGATCAGCCAACAGACACTTGCCAATTAACTCTGAATTGGTATATAGGTTGAGGCTTGACACCTGAAAGACAAGAGCAGCCACTTATGGTGGCATGTTACACCCCCACCCATTAGGAGCCAAGCTCAGGATTTGGTAACATGTTCAAGTAGCACGGGAGAGTGTCTGCTACAATGTTCTCTGATCTCTTTTTGTGATGGATGTCGAGAACATGGTTCTGAATAATCAGTGACCAATGCATACGTCGCTGGTTATGATTATACATCCTAGAGAGTAACACCAAAGGGTTGTGATCTGTGAAGACTTGACCCTATATAAACTTCAAAATGCTGCAAGGCCCACAACAAAGCAAGCATCTCCTTTTTAATAGTAGAATGCTTGAGCTAATGTTTATCAAACTTGCAAGCGAAGTAACTCACAGGATGGTCAATGCCCTGATTATCCTCCTGCAGAAGCACTGCTCCTGCCCCAACTGTGCTGGCATCTATTTCCAGTTTGAATGGTAAAGAGAAGTTAGGAGCAGACAAGAGACACAGGTCTCTGAGTGTCCAGCTTTCAGAGGCTACCTGAGGACTCATGTGAGAGAAAATCTGCTCACACAGATATTAGAGCCAAATACTGTCAATAAGGCCTCTGCAATGTTCTGAAGACAGTTAAACTTTCAGGTAGTGATGTCCAGCAGGTGAACATGCAGCTCCATGAACACACACAGCTGTGGATTCCAGCTGCGTTCGTAGTTCTGCAAACTTTGACCCCACAGAGTCGAGCTTTTCAGTTCAGTCAGCTGCATTTCGATCTCACATTAACTGGCATTAACTCAGCCAGTTAATGTGAGACAAACCAGCTGATCATTAAAGCTTTCTGATTTGATCAGAAAGTAAAACATTGGTCCATAAACCTGAAAGTCTCAAAAACACATTGTGAATTGTCTCGAGTCTACGGATGTATCTGTGTATCTCCGTGGTGCTGATGCTGCGCTGAGCAGACAGCTGCTGAAGCTTTTGAAGTGTCAGAATGTGGAAATTTCAACATCGCTTGATAAAACTGCCAGCTAGCAACGTCCCTCTCACCAGTAGCTAAGTTATTTTTAGCCAATTAAAATTAGCCAAGTTGAATCTGGTAGTTGGGGTTGTTAGTTAAGATACTGTCATTAAGAAGCGGCACAACTATGCAAGCTAGTTTGCGATGCACAACGCTGGCGCGGCCATTTATTTTTTAATGCACCTTCTCAGGTTAACTCACTGCGTGTCGTGCCCAGGGCTGGACTGGGACAAAAAAAATCGTCCCGGGCATTTTGACTAGAGACCGGCCCCCCAGGTATTAAAGCCATAAAGCCTTTGAATGAAAACAAATGCTGTTGTGACAGTGATGTACAGTCTTGTTGGTATATATGTGTGATTTCTATACATTTTATGTCAGATAAAAACTTTGGTTGTAAGATTCAGATAATTATTTATTAAAGTGAGACATTTTAAATGAGAATAAGAAAGAAAAGTATTTCTTTGTGCCCCCCTCTCCCTGTTAATGCCCTACCTGGCCCCCTGGCAACACTTTGCTAGACCCGCCCCTGCACAGTTACCAGCTGTCAGCTGCTTAGAAAAGGATCCTGGTGTTATTTGTCTCTCAGAAACAGCTCATAACTGCAACTCATCCATGTCACCTAAAAGGTAAACCTGTTTCTCCATCACCTGTTCAGCTCTGATGATCCAGTAAGGACATCTCCTGGTTTCATCTTCATGTTTCCCTCTCACCACATATCCAAACCCACATCATGACCAGCAGCTTTACAGCTGTGGCTCCAGCAAACATCAGCTGATACTAGAAATTAATATTAAATAAATTCCAACAACAGCTGATCAAGCTTAAACCTGCTGCTGTTGTTTAGCGCAACATCCGCTGGTTTCCTGTTTCTGGCGCAAAGTGGGCGATAAACAAACAAGAGAGACGATCAGCTGATCATTGATCAGTTTCATGATTGAAGTAGAAACAGGAGAGGGAGGGGGAGAGAATGAAAGAAGAAGAGGCAGCTGTGCAGCAAAGACACAGAATAACTCCAGCTTTGTGTCTTTTCCATTGTAGCTGAAGTCCGGGACAAACTGTTCCTTTTCACTTCAATACGAAACGCGTAATAATTTCTCTGAATGCGGGACGATTTCATTTTTTTACGGGACAGTTGGCAACTCTACTAACTAACCTTATGAACAAAATAAAGTTCACTATCAGTAACATCATAGCACCACCCAGCTGTATAGAAACTCCGTCATGCTAGCTAGTAGCAGTACGAGTTATTGTAACTGACAGTAAAAAGTCAGCACAACGAAAATAAACTCCACCTAAACTTGGTTCATATCTGACCCAGATAGACTGCAGCTCATAACTTCTTACCTGAAGTTCAGTTCACCTGATACTCGGACCGGCGGCCGCCTCGAGTCTCTCCTCCTGTCTCCCCTTCCCTCATCCACCTGCTGGCCTCTGTGGAAGCTCCACCATAGCCACCACCAAACAACTGAGTTATTTTTACACATCGACCAGTATCTGGCCAATCCACCACCTCTCATTGTTTATACCGTTAGAAGAAAAAAAAAAAATCATCGGCCCATAAAAACGAAAAATCACCATCGACCCACCGGGCAAATACCCGATGGCCAGTCCAGCTATGGTCGTGCCAGCAGTTAACCCTTCGCGTGCCAGCTGTGGCACACGTGCCCAGGGTGGCCGACCCCTGGTATAGACCATTGTCAGTCAATCTCCTGCCGTGTCGCCTGTACAGTACAGAACGCGTTTAGCTTGTCAAATTTATATAAATCTGTGATCACGAGCAGTGTGACTCTGAAGTGCTGCACTGTATGTTTGCAAGTTTTCTCCCCAACAAACACAAAAATGTTGATGAAACGGTTTGCACCGTCAAGCCTTTGTTTTCATTCTATAATACTGGACTTATTTTTCTACGAAGGTTTGAACTTTGAGAGTTTAAACAAGAGAGAAAAGTGAAAATGTTCATGCCTGTCTGAGAAAAGTGTGTAGTGAGGGGTTTTACAGCATTAAAACATCTATAATAATTGTAAAAAATAAAGTTGGCTACTTCGCGGATTTCACCTATCGTGGATTATTTTTGGAATGTAACTCCTGCGATAAACGAGGGACCGCTGTAATATCGAATTACCTAGTCCAGCACTTTGAGGCTCAGCACCCCGTAACACCAACCCATCTTCATCAGGGAAAATTTCACCTTGGAAACAGAAGCCATCAGTGATGTAGCCACCTGTTCTTGGGCCATACAGCTTCATCATGTTGACATGACAGGGCGTCTACGATCTAGGGTCCGAATTATGTAGTTGGTCTTGCTGTGCTTTTTGTCTACAACTTAAGGACTAGAAAATTTAACAGAAAGAGCTGAGCCAGACACAGGAAGGAGAAGGACCACTTTGTCACCTGGCTGGAATGAACGGTCAACAGCCCTCTGGTCAAAGTGTCTCTTCGTCTTTGCTTGTGAAGTTGGTAGTGCATTCCTTGTTAGGGAATAAGCTCTCTTTAACCTGTCATTTAGCATTTTGACAGACTCTGGGAGGATTTTGGTGTTGTTAACCGGAGTAGCCAGCCTATCTTTAAGAACTTAGCTTCATGACAGGCAAATAACACAAGGGGAACACTTTCGTCCCAGTCCCGCTGAGAACTGGAACAGTGTTTCCACAACATGGACTGATCAAGTCTGATCAAACCTTTTTAGCGCCCCCTGACGCTCAGGACGGTAAGGACTAGGGGTTATGTGCTCAATGCCTAATGTTTTAAGGGCCTGGTCAAACACTCAACTTAAAGTTGGTGCCTTGGTCACTGACCAATGGTCAGTTTGCACAGCTTTAGGCAGACCAAAGGTTGAAAAGAATCTCACCAGAGCTTTGACAACAATCTGAGCCGTAATCCTCCGTAGTGGGATTGCCTCAGGAAACCTGGTGGAAGCACACATAACTGTCAACAGAAACTGAAATCCAGTTTTAGGTATGTAACGGAGGGAAGGTGATTCTATTTCCACAGTGTTTTTTCTAAAGGAAGGAAACCTTCCTCCAAACGGACAGAGCAGTGGAGCCGCCAAGGGAAAGCACACGATTAAAAAAACTGTATAATTAAAATATAATTTATTATATTTAAATAGTTAAAAATGTAAAATGAATTAAAACAACCCTGGCCAAGGGGTAACACAATAAAAATCAATAAAACACAATATTAAAAGTCCAGTGGCATCCGCCACGGTATAAAAGTCACAAAGAACTAAGAAATCCAGCGAAGTGATATAAAAGGGAAACCCAGCGGAGTCCTCGCCTTCCTCCCCGCGTTCCGCGTCCTGGTACGCTGAAGAAAGGGAGGGAGCGGCAGTCACTATTCTTTTCGGCAGTTTTCATTCGTAAAAAGGGGATAAGTCGAAGACTTACCCCGGGTGGGCAGAGCTCTCGACTCCGCCCGCCGCTTCTTTAAAACTGCAAATCGGCACCAGCTGTCTCGCCGCCTCTGCTCTCCCGCAGTGCACAAGCTGGGCTCTTGTTGCTACTGCCGTCCAACTGTTCGCTCCGCGTCCCTAGTCGCTGGTGCTGTATCGTGCCCTGGAACGCCAAGCACCAACCCGTCTTATGTGTCTCAGGCCTCATCTCCTAAGCCTCCGTGTCACTTCAGGCTCTCGTGGGTTCCCGTGACACTCATGGGTGCCTTCATGCTTCGGTCCTCTCTTGCCTCTCGGTCGAACTGCTTCCTGTGGTCTGCCAGGCCCTCTTATTGGCCTCTCTGGGATCTCTCGCAGGTGTGATCAGTTTATTATCAGGTAGGGGCGGAGTCTTTCCAGGACAAGTCAACAAATAAATACCATTAAAACATGCAGTAAAACTCATAAAAATAACCCAATGTACAATATTAAAACATTAAAAAGATAAAACACAACAAAAACATGCACAGTAAAAAAACTTAGATAACTTGTCCCTTTCCACCCCGTGACAGGTAAAGGTCCCACACAGTCAACAATCACTCTTTGAAATGGCTCCTCTGCTACTGGGACAGGACCGAGGGGAGCCAGAGGGATTCTTTGGTTTGTCAGTTTGTTTTGTCATGTATAGCAGTAACAAATGACATCCAATTTTAGACCTGGCCAGAAGAAATGTTTTGTAAGTGCCGAGGGGATCTGACCTCTTAAAAGAATCAGCCAAGTCAGGGTCACACTTTTCTGACTGGGTAAGTACAGAGGCTGGTCTTGAGCCGAGGTAGACTCCAGACTCGGGTTGGGTCTGTCTAATACTTCAGGAACGGACATGCCTTTGCCTCCAGCACAGTCATTACCTAGGATGAAGTTAATACCTTTGAAAGGCAATGCAAAATGTGGAGATCCCAGTTCTACTCCCTGGACAATGACACTTGATTGACAGAATGACTCTTCAGAAAATGGTAAGATCACTTCTCTAATGACGGACTGAGAGGCCCCGTGTCTCTCAGTATTTTCACCAGTTGCTGATCTTTTGGATTCCCAGTCAGTGAAATTACTCCCTTTTAGGATGAAGGGCTTTAATCAGTCCCACCCCTTCTGGTTGTGAGGAGGGTTGCTGTTTATGCTTTAATGCCAGACACTCTGCAATGAGATGATCCTTTTTATGGCAGTAGAAGCATTAACGCTCACCATGTGGAGGTGAGGGTAGTCTTACTGGCCTAGAGGAGGGGCAACTAGACTCAAGCTGTGCAGGATACAATGGTGCAGGTTTGCCTGGACGAGAAAAAGGGGTAAACACATTTTTATCTGTTAACAGAAACTCATCGGCTACCACAGCTGCTTTTGACATTGACATCACCTTCTGTTCGTTTGAGAACGTTATTACTCCATCAGGTAAAGAATTCTTAAAGTCCTCCAATAGCATTAACTCACAAAGGGACTAATCATCACTAACTCTGTTAGTAGGACACCATTTATCAAAAAGAGCCCCATTTTCATGTGCAAACTCAGCATATGTTTGACTGCTGGACTTCTTGTGATTTCTACATTTCTGCCTGTAGGCCTCAGGTACAAGTTCATGCATGTAAAATTGTTTCTTTCAGCACTTCAAATTGCATTTACGCTCATGCTTATTTTAAGCTTATGTTTACTTTATATTTTGTAAAGCATGTATTGTTCAACAGTCACTTACTCATCTATTTATCCTTATGTGTTTGTCACACCATCCTTGGACAAAAGGCAATAAAAGGAAAGTCCAGTTATACACTTGTTCAGTATATAGCACAGAGTTTTATGAAGAAGCACTATACAGATAAAGTGATACATTTACCTATTTACAAATAGGTCACGAGATCCAAGGTCTGGGTGGATTGGTCCTGCAGTATTCATCCCTCAACTATTAAGAAGAGACTAGCAGATAATTCATCAGTGTAAACAGTAGAGCTGGTGGTCATAATGCTTGGTTTGCAGTGGGCAGAAAGAAATAATCCAAAAAGTTATTAGTTAAAGTTATAAAATTATTGATAATGATTTGGGTCTGGGAAAACATGCAACTAAAATGCTAACATGAAAAATATTATAGTTTGCAAAGATTGCACAATAGGTGTGTAAATACTGAGTTTCTTTGGATTCCCACACATGTACGTGTGGAAGGAAACAAGGATGTGGATATACTGACAAAACAATCATCGAAACTACAATCACTTGATTTACAGACACCACTGAGCAAAGCTTATGTTAAAAGTTATAGTCAAATCCAGCAAATATGGCAGAAGTACTGGGACATCGATACAGGAACGCACTCATACAAAATTCAAAAACATGATGGTCATGGGAAGTGAGCAAGAACCGAAATAAGAAATATCAGTCACCCGTCTCAGGATAGGACTCAGGTCTTCATAAAACTTTACAATAAATATAATGTGAAATCTATGGCCAACTGATGGAATTTGCGATTTGTAATAAGCGTGTCTGTTTTTCTGTCAAATTCCTGATCCAGTGGGTGGCAGTAATACACCTTTAAGCTGGTTTGCCAACTGCCATTAAACCCAACAGATGAAGAGGAGCTTCTGTGGAAAATACCTGTCTGAACTCTGGATTTATCTTTGCCTGAACCAGCGATTCCTTTTGTATGAACTACTAAACTTGTCAAATTTTATGTTAGACTCCAATATTTGAGTTCAACCTGCCCGAGTGGCCATGAGATCAGTTACCTTTTGTGTTATTTGCAGTTTACTTTGCTAGGTAGCAGAACAGTAACAAGTAGGAATCATTTTTTGACTGTACTTAAGTATAATTTACTTTACCTACTTAAGGTATCTGCATTCTTTGTGCTTAGTTGGAACTTATTGTAACCCTTTGAATTATTTACCTGGTTTTTCTTGATTTAGGAACTTTTCAGCTTTAAATGAAGGAAAAAGTTTGACTGAATATGCACTTGTATAAAAGAGAGAGAGACGCAATAGTACAGGGTGGGCCATTTATATGGATACACCGTAATAACATGGGAATGGTTGGTGATATTAAAGTCCTGTTTGTGGCACATTAGTATATGTGAGGGGGCAAACTCCTCAAGATGGGTGGTGACCATGGTGGCCATTTAGAAGTCGGCCATCTTGGATACAACTTTTGTTTTTCCAACAGGAAGAGGGTCATGTGACACATCAAACTTATTGGTAATGTCACAAGAAAAACAATGGTGTGCTTGGTTTCAACGTAACTTTATTCTTTCATGAGTATTTACAAGTTTCTCTTTGGTCACAGCCATTGACATGTCGAAGAGGTTAACACGTGAGGAGCAGATCAAAGTTGTGTTGATATCTGGTGAACGCAGTAACCGGGTCATTGCAGCAGATTTCAATGCAAGACACCCTATGAGACCACCCATCTCCCATGCTACAGTCAGCAAACTGCTTGCTAAGTTTCGTGAAACTGGTTCAGTGTTGGATTTGCCAAAATGTGGACGCAAGAAAACTGTGACTAATGAAGAAACATCAGTGGCTGTCCTAGCATCATTCAGCAAGAGCCCACAGTGTAGCACTCGCCGCATGTCACTGGAGAGTGGCATTAGTGTAATGAATGGGCGAAACAAACGAGATGTGCAGCACCTGAAACTACGGATACTGGATGCCTGTGCTGGCATTTCTCCTGCGGTGTTGCTATCAGTGTGTGAAGAGTGGGAGAAGAGGGTTGCACTGACAATCCAACACAATGGGCAGCACATTGAACACATTTTATAAGTGGTCAGAAACTTGTAAATAACTCATGAAAGAATAAAGTTACGTTGAAACCAAGCACACCATTGTTTTTCTTGTGACATTACCAATAAGTGTGATGTGTCACATGACCCTCTTCCTATTGAAAAAACAAAAGTTGTATCCAAGATGGCCGACTCCTAAATGGCCACCATGGTCACCGCCCATCTTGAGGAGTTTGCCCCCTCACATATACTAATGTGCCACAAACAGGACTTTAATATCACCAACCATTCCCATGTTGTTACGGTGTATCCATATAAATGGCCCAGCCTGTAGAATGATAGAGTTGAAGAGCATCAGGAGGATTCCTGCATTTACAGTCACTCTAAATGTCTCTCAGACATTTGGCTTTTCTACTCTATATGCTCAGGGTGACTTTTTTATGACGATTCACCTCAGAAAACAGTCCCACAGCATGTGCTAAAGAGTATTTGGACACTTTGCCATTATGTAAACGCCAAGGGAAACCTAATGGCTGGAAATTTAGAAGATGAAATCCTCAATTTCTGCCACGGCATCCCATCTTCCTGTGTTCAAAAATGACTAGCCAACAGAAGGTAAAGGGATAAGTTCTTCATCATTCTTTCTGCAGGAAAAGCAGCATAATGTGAAACAGGATCCTTGAAGATTTATTAACACATCCACAAGATTTTGTCCTCCAACAACCAAGCCAGATATTAGAAAAAATGTAGAGAAATAGATAAGACTGGTTGAACTTTAAGTCATTGCAGAAAAAAGCTTTGCAGGAAGGAGAGGGGAGGAAAAAGTGACTCACTGCTGGATGGAAAACTCTCTATGACCTCGTAACCCTCACACATACTTTCAAATGTTAACACATGTCTTCTTGTACAGCATGACCTTGTCTGACTCTCTCTCTCCGCCTTGTCTTTTTCAGTAGACTGGTTATAACCTCGTGTAAGATCCTGATCCATAACAGTTAAAATGGGAGGGGTGGAGGAGGCGACTCAAGCTGTGACATTTATAGCAGTTTACTTCACAACTCTCTAACATGACTTCTGGTCTTTTCATGATCATTCCTTTTTATTAACTTTTAGAGTAAGTTTCCTTTCATTCTAGGTTTATAGCTTTTCAGTCCACAATCAGGAGTTTTATTCTCACTCACTATTTTCAAAGTAAAATTGTAGCCATGACAGATGTTTTTAGGGAAAAATGCCAAACTAGTACACTGCATGCAGTCACAGAGAATAACTAGGAAATATAGTTTACGTACCAAAATGGTTCATCTTTGACATTAATTAAAGCTTAAAAATATCCAAATTTACTCGAGTCAAAGTATCTCAGATTTCACTTTTATGTGTATGTTTGTTACGACGGGTAATTTGCTATTTAGGAGAGACTTAAAACAGTATTCCCACTTTGAACAAACAGCTGGCTTGTTTAGCAAACTTATGCAAGAATAATAGTAGCATTAGTATTATTGTTTCAGGCTTGCTCTGTTTATCTTCTGTCTTAGTGTTTCCTGTTTTATTTTGGTAGTCTGCTGTCCTGTGTCAGTGTATCCAGCTTTGCTTCCTCTGTCTCATGATTATCCCCAGCTGTGTTTCCCATCCCGCTGTTTTCCTGTAGGTGTACTTAAGTCTTCAGTCTTTGCCTGTTTGCCACGTTAGCTGTGTTTAGTGAGTGTTTCATGGGCTCTTGTTTATGTATAGTGATGAGCTTGTAGTGTCCAGAGTCTTTGCTTTGTTTGCTTCTTTCTACTTTGTTTTTGAGTTTAAGTTCCCAGTGGATAAAGCTGAAACTGTAAGTTAATTCTTCTTGTCAGAGTCCTGCGTTTGGGTCCCACCCCTGCCTGCCGCACAGCTCACCTTGGTACATATTGTAATTTTTTTGTAAGTTTCAATGCAAACATGTGTATTATCCAACTAACTGAAGGAAACAAAATCTAATTTATTGCGTGCACTATACAGAGGTATTGCATTGTTTTATACCACTAAATTTCACTTCAGTTCTTTATATGTTAGAACCGTTCGGTGGCTGGCTGACAGACCAACAGCAGCATCACCCATTGTACCACACACTTTCTACACTGCCTTCACCAGCTCGCTGCAGGCAGCTTGGCAGTCCCTGAATTGGCAGGGAGTGCACCACGCCGACCATAAAACCAGCTTCACCTTCCAAGACCGCCTGTCTGGTTTGATTGAAGTATTCAGTTTGAATGCTGCACTGTCTTTAATCAAGATATTGAACATCTGAACATTGATCATCGTGAGCCTGTATGATCAGTTTAGTTTATTTGTACTGATATACCAACAATTCACAGCAACAGATTCTTCATTGTGTTATTACTGTTAGGCAGACCTTATGATATTAGAATGAAAATGCTAGCAACCAGTCGATCTCCTATATGAGCGACCACTTGTTGGTGGCAAGAAAGAAAAAGTCTTTAAACAGGAAAAAACGTTAATCAGAACCAGGCTCCAGGGTGGGCAGCAGCTGCTTTATGGTGAGGAGAAGAAAAAGGATCGAGAGTGTTGATCAAAGGTGATTCCATGCAGCAGTGACATAGACCTGGGAGAGAAATGCTCATTTCATCATGTGACTTGTTCTCATATAGCATCTTTATACTCTACCTCAGGGGTCAGCAACCTTTAACACCCAAAGAGCCATTTGACCCGGTTTCCACGCAAAAGAAAACACTGGGAGCCGCAAATACTTTTTGACATCTAAAATGAAGAAAATGCTGCATATATTGTTTTTTACTTTAAAGCATCATTCACACACATAACATGTGGACCGCTCCAAAGCAGATGCACCCACCCAATATTTCAGCCTATCAAGCAAAATTTGGTGGTCAATGGTATCGAAAGCAGATGTCAGGTCCAACATGAGCAGAGCTGAACACTCGCCTGCATCGCTTTGCATCAAAATGTCACTGGACAGTTTCAGTAGAATGAGTGCTACAAAACATGACGGTTTGTCAAGTAAACATCTGTAAGCTGCTCAGCAACAACCTTTTCTAAAATCTTAGCAATAAACGTAGCAATGATTTGGAGATTGCTCTGTAATTGTGAAGAAGAGCAGGGCCAAGCGTAATCTTAAAAACAAGCAGGGACCAGCTCGAGTAAAGAAACGGGCAAAAACCTTCTACAATAACAGGATAAGATGCTGGCTGATTATTAAAGACCTCATATGTGGATTTACTCTTTCACACAGGGCTGGATACATATGGCTTTGTTTTTTCTTTAATAGTAACTGAAACCAGGATTTAATATTTTTTATCTATCATTAAAATTAGTTTGATGATCTGAAAAATGTAAGTGTGACAAATATGCAAAAATACTAATAAATGTGACAGAGGCCAAAACCGCTCTACTCAATTCACAGTGTCCATGAGCTAACTCAGTGTAGTTCGTCTGAATGTTAATGAATGATGAGAGGACTGAATCAAACCAGAAAACACTGGGCCCTAAAATAAAAAGAAACATACAGCCTAAACATGATTCTCAGTTTCTTTTAGAAGAACTTACAGTGTCAGATTATTTATTCTAATGCAGTGAAAAGTCGTCTTTTTTAATCTCTGCTGCAAATGATTGTAAGAAAACTTGAAACACACCTAAAAGTAAAACGTCACCGGTGTTAAGAATCAACCATGAGCTCAACTGTGTTAGAAAAGCAACAGGAACAGAGGGAGCTCCATCACCTCCACTGTTCTCCACCACGTTACAAAGCCTGAGCTTCAGCGTGTTCTCTATGTGTTTTTGTTTATGGCCCATTCTTAGTAGGCCTTGTATGCGTGTCTGTCTGTTTGCTGGGTTTTTTTGTGCCCTATATGTATGAGTCAGTGTGAATGACTAGTTTACATTTTCTTTATATTCAGCTTGAGTTTAGGGAAAACCGAGCAGTAATGCCACCTTTCGGTTCTTCTGTCTCTGCATGCAAATATCAGCTAAACCCAGACGCTCAGTACTGCATCAAAATTTCTGTTATCTTCGACTTCTAATCAAAACAATTGGATTTGAAATGTTTATAATAATGCACAATGAACTGGCCTAACTCCTAATTCCTTACACTGGAGGGGAAGAGGGATTACTGCTGGCACTGTGACAGTCTACAGTTTCTACAAGTACGTTTGGCATGTAACACAGTTGCACTTAAAGTAGAGTAGAAAAGCACTATCTAAGAACCAGTTCAGTTATGCGAGCTGCAGCATGCTGGCAGCACTGGTTCTACTGGTCAGTTTGACCTTGAGTAGGCTGGACCAGTGAAACTCCTCTTTCTGTCAGTTCATATTTAATTGTTTCTCTACGTGATAAAGAAAAAGCTGCTGTGACACAGAAAGAAATCTGTCAGCACGACTCTTTGGACTTAAACTGTAAGAAATAAATGTGCAAAATTACAGAAAACGTTCTGAGAGCTCAGACGACTGTCCAGTTTTTGTTTTTAATAACTGTAGTTTTTAAAAGCCTGAAATTTAGATATTAGAAAGCGAAAAATAGACATTTTTCTGTCCTTGAATTGTTTATTGCTTACTGACTGTGTGTAGTGTGAACGGCCATCAGGCAGGAAAAGGTGTCAAACATATAAAAACTAGTGAGCAGCAGATCAAAGAAGTGTGAACGGCTTCAGGCACATTCAGACCTGTGAGACTCACACTGAGCCTCTGTGCTTCCTGCGTCTCTGCCACAGTCAGCATGCCACTTTGTACATGCTGACTGTGGAATATTCAACACTCAACTATAAATTTAGGCTTTTTCAATGAAGCAATTTTTACTCAGTGTTTTCATAAAAGCCTTACTTTTATGGATTCACTGCTACAGCGGAGAACACACACGAGGTTTAAGACCTGTGGCTGAAAATAAAAACGGGCATCACTGTATCAGTTCTGCACTCACCAACATCATTTCATGTTTTCACTCATTTCTTCACTGTTTCCCGACGCGATGCTTTTAAACCCGACTCCCCGTCTCTCTGTGGACCTGGCCTGTACCACTACATTATCTGTCCTCAGAACTAAATGTCAAAGTTTGTTCAGTTTGTGTAGTTCAACAGTTTCTCCTCCTCATTCTTTCAGCTTCCAGCGTTGATCTACTTCCCAATAGCTTCAGTATGACTCACGAAGCATATCTAAACACTCAGCAGTTGTTAGAGAGCGGTGTGACGTCGCTGCTCCGTCCTTCAGCGTCTACGCTCTCCTCCACGGGCTTCGCTGGCCCCTCCTCCTGTCGGGTCTCCGCCGAGCGAGCGGAGGAGACTCACCGCTCGTTCCCCGACGGAGGTTCACAACCAAGGTCACTGCTTAAAGCAGTCAGTGATCAGGAGGACTGTACTTTAAAATCGTTTTTGCTTTTTGGGGTTTTCTGCAGCACGTCATCTTAAAGTTTCGGTTTTAACAGTGTCGTTAAAATGGGACACAGGAGCCCCCCTGCAGGAGAGGAGGTAAGGATATCTGCATTTGACTGCAGTGCTTCAAGCAGACGTTTATGAAACCTTACTTCAGCGCTATGTGCATCATTCAGCAGAGCCTCAAAGTCATGCATGGGGGATGAAAGTGCTGAAAGTAAAGTTGACCTTTGACAGATTATGACTGACATCTCAGGCGAGCCTTTTCACCAGAAAGTGAGCAGCTGGGTTTTTCTGTACTCTTTTCATTGTTCTGTCATTATAGTGACTTTACAGGCAGCTGCTGTGACGGATAATCCCGCAGATGAAGATGGATCTTCCCTCTCAGTTCGTCCTAAACACTCTGCTGGTGCTGATTATTGTTCCTCTTGCCACTTGTGGCTTCTGCCCCCGACTTTGCTCCTGCCCTCAGCCCACCGAGCTCCACTGCACCTTCCGCTCCCTTCTCACCATCCCAGCAGCTATACCCAAACACGTGAAACACATGAACCTGGGGTCAGTCGCTCTGGCATCCGTAGCATTGATTTAGCATGGTTATTAAACTGTCAGTGACTGGATTAAACACTTAATGCAGTGAAATGCTTTATGTAAAGACCGAGGCTTAGGAAGTGCATGAGTTGGTTTCATGTCTGTTATCCTCTCCACTCTGGTTTTGTTATTTAAGGTTCAACAAAATTAATAACATCACTGACAAATCACTGATGGGCCTGAGGAAGCTGGAGATGCTCATGCTTCATGGGAATGACTTTCACCAGCTACCTGATGGAGCGTTCACGGAGCTCAGTTCACTTCAGGTGCAATGACCTAAATCAATAAATGGTGGCAGGGGGATTGTTGTTTGAGCAAAACAGTGAATTTTAATGATGAATCCATATTAGTCTGAGCCTTTCATAATCTCTCATATGGTATCTCACATACACATATGATTATGAGTGTATACATAAAGCCTATATCTCCTAAAATGCTCGGTTTTAATACAATAATAACTATTTTACTAATGTGCAAAAGAGTCAGCACATATTACTGATTAATTCAACACGAGCACTTAAATGAGATTGTGCAAATATCTTAGATTTATCCACACAGTCTAGTTTTAGGAATAAAAAAGCAAAAGATATCTGAACCTGGGCCAAACTGTGAATCGAAATTTACAAAAGACATCCAACTTTAATAATCATTTTATCTGCTGGACAAATTCCTGATTCTTCCTAAGAATTTGTAAGATATGAAGTAAAAATTGTGTAATTTTAAATCCCAAATTTCTCCCTGAAATGTTAATGAAACAAAGCACTGACATACAAACTGTATGATGTATATGTGCCTTGATGCTGAACCTTGATGCCTGGTTCATGTATGTCTCAATGCAGCAGAAACTAGAAGTACTCTAATATGATGAGCAATAGAGACGTTCTCTGTTCTCCCTGCTCACTGATGTAGATGCTGAAGATGAGCTACAACAAACTGAAGGAGATCAGCAGGCACGCTCTCCACGGTCTGTGGTCTGTGGCCAGGTTACACCTGGATCACAACCAGCTGGAGTACATCCATCCAGACGCCTTCCAGGGCCTCACTTCTCTCTGGCTGCTGCAGCTGGAGGGCAACCAGCTTCAGCAGCTGCACCCAGACACCTTCACCACCTTCACTGTGAAAAGCCATTTTCATGTCTCAACTCTGAGGCACCTCTACCTGTCAGACAATGATCTGGTGACACTTCCTTCCAGGCTGGTAGGGACCATGCCCCAGTTGGAGAGCCTGTACCTCCATAGAAACCCTTGGATCTGTGACTGCAGCATGAGGCGGCTCCATGACTGGAATAAAAAGTTTCCAGGTGGTATTTTTAATATGTACGCTGCACTTATATTTAGAGCTTTCTTTTTGTGATGGTTAAAGTAAACTAAGACTCAAAATGCATAAAATATTCAAAGAGACGTGATGATCTGATTTTATAACGCTCATGCTCTGTTCTTTGCCCAGGTGTTGTAAAATGTAAAAAGGATAGGACCCTTCCTAGTGGCCAGCTGTGTCCCATGTGCTCGTCTCCCAGACACCTCCAGAGAAAGGACCTCTTTGATGCGGAGAACCTGGTCTGCAGAAGCCCCGTCATCACCTTTCCTCACAGGATGTCCACACCTAAGGATGTTGAGAGTGAGGTTTTGACCACAGAGGATTTTATAGAACCATTTGGAAATCTCTCGTTTGGCCTATCTGATGAACATGGGAATGAGCTGGATCTGATGTGTAATATTAGCAAGTCTAATGAGCTTACCAAGATCAGCTGGCAGCAGAGCAGTCAGCCTCAGCTGACCAACATCACAGTGGCGGTAGATCTGGACTGTCCAGTTAATAGAGAAAAATATGAAAAACTGTGGAGGCTCATAGCATACTACAGCAGTGTGCCAGCACATTTACAGAGGGAAATTATTCTAAGCAAAGACCTTCATCAAACCCATATGTACAGACAGGACTCTGAGAAAGATGCCCTGTACTACACAGGTCTCAAAGTTAATATAACAGCCCAACCACCATGGCTGCTGCAAACATCTGTGAACCTTCAGCTGAACCGGCTTCAGTCGTCAGCCAGGATGGCAAAATTGAGTATGAGCACAGAGCTCTCAGAGATGGTGGAGACGGAGGAGGTGCAAAGACAGAAGAGGTCATGGGTCACGATTGAGTCAACAAACACCAGTCATAAAGTCTTCAGTGCTATCCTAGGAAAGCAAACTCGAATGAACTGCAGCGTGCACAGTTCAGGTCAACCAGTTATTCGCTGGATGCTGCCAGATGGCTCCAAAGTGGAGGCACCGTACTCAAGTCCAGGCAACAGACTGTCTGTGTCCCGCGGTGGAACGTTGATTATTAAGGCTGTCCGCCCCACAGACGCAGGAAGTTACTACTGTATCGCCAGGGCTCACGAAGACTTTGCTGTCTTGCCGTTCTATCTGACAGTGCAGGAATCCTCCAGCCCTCCCCCGAGGGACGAAACATCAATCAAACCTAGTGAGGTATTTGTAGGCAAACCTATTTCCCTGCATTGCACTGCATCTGCCTCCCCCGATGCTGAAATTAACTGGATTCTGCCAAACAGCAGCATCGTGAGTTTCCAAGCCAACTCATCCAGAGCTTTAGTCTATTCCAATGGCACTCTACATATTCCACAGTCCAAGTTATTAGACAGTGGTTATTATAAATGCGTTGCCATGAATCAACATGGTGTGGATACACTGGCCACAAAACTCGCTGTTATCAGGCACAACTTCAGGAAGTTTCCAGCAACACCTCAGTCAGCTTCAGGAGTCAACACTCAAATTAAAATCCCCACAGAAGACACAGAAGAAGCATCAGGGGACACTGAAGGCACTCGGGGTGGGGCTCCAGTGAGCCACCTAGAGCCTTTGAGAAGGAGAACTCCAGGAGGTGTGGTCCCGAGCAGGAGGGGCATTCACCCGTCCAGGCACTTCTGGCGAAAGCCCCCAATGCTTCAGCAACCAAGAGGATCGCGTGTTGTAGACAGGAAGAATCCTACTGACAACACAAGGAGGATTAATATATCGAAAGGTAAAATAGATCCACAGAAATGGGCTCATATTTTGGCCAAGATTAGAGATAGAAAGGCTCAAAATGCTGTGACACCAGTCCCAACTCAGCACACAACAGAGAGGAAAGCTGCAGAGGGGACAACGCAGTCAAATGAAGCTACTAAAGGATCAGCAGACAGTGTGACTGAGCAGGCACGGCAGGGTTTTTTCAGGACGCTGCACACTCCTGTACACAATCCGCTGTTCAAAACTGATAAACAAAATGTACAAGACCAGGCCACACAACGTGTGACATCTAACAGCAACATTATAGACAACGCACACAGCGTGCAAGCTACAACAGCACAGACATCCAACGATGCGGTCTTAGACCTACACACAAGTTCAAACAGTGTGTTTTCCCCACAGGCCACATCTGTTCCACTGTATGCTGTCACGTTCTGGCAGTCGCTCACAAACACAGATGTTAATGAGGATAAAACAGCTGATTGGTCCAAGGAATCACAGAGGCATGTCAATACAGATAGACTAAAGGTTATTGCCAGTTCGAGGAATGATAACGAACCCTTTTTGAAAAGGATCCTTTCAGTAAATCCAAACAAATCAACGAAAAGCAAAGAAGAAAAATATCCTAGTGAGCCTGTCATAAAATCTGATGATTTGCAGTCTGTAGCAAGGGCATCTCCAACAACTGGCTCTGAAGGCTCTGAATCCCCTCCACGCCTCCAACAACATAATTCCAGGCGAAGGAATGGGAGTCAGAGGAGGAGGCCAAACAGAAGGAAACAAAAGCTTGTGAAATCTGTCCCGTCTATGGCCATCACACCTGCCAAAGCTGTCCCAGCAACTGTCAAGACCACTCCCTCCACACTGCTAAAAATAGCTTCCTCAGAAGTTACAGCAACCAATCCCAGTACCACTGTTCCATTCACTGGCAGCCAAGAAGCGTCATCAGGAAAACTGAGTCATAAAGAAAGCACAGCCTCCAGGCACGACCACGAGGCAGCCACTAAACCCTCCTCCCCACCAGCTTCTTTCCTCCAAACAAAGGACAGCCATCTGCCATTATTAAAAAGCACGTTAGCGGCACCATCGCTTCCAGCAACTTTTCCAGAAGTGGGTGATACAAAGACAACCTCTCAAGCAGCCTTTGGAGTTTCAGACTGTCCACTAGAGCACTTCAGTGCACCAACACCGGCCACTTTGCAGAGGCTTATAAACACGCCTGCTCCACCTATTAGGCTTCCTGAGGAGACACAAAGGTCAAGTGTTATGGGTGACCTTGGACCTCTGCCAAGCTCTGACAGCTTGTTGGTGGGTTTTTACGCCACCAACACTTTAGAACTGCAAAGCAATGTGGAGGAGAGCCAACTGGGCCAGCAGTACACAACTAATGAGGGGATGCTGTTGAATGAGAGTGGGGAGGGGTTTTTGGCACCGCTGTCCCCATCCTCCACGTCTTTGATCGACCAAGTAATCAAGACAACCTCTGGGTACACTCCCAGTGACTTGACTGTGACACCAAGCACACTTTCCAAGGATTATTTGGAGACAGCTCTGGGTGTTACACAGACTTCTGCAGTACCTGAAAATTCACATTATACTTCTAGTCAAAGTAAACCCTCAAAGGTAGCTCAGAATCTTAAAGAAGCTCTAAATGAAAATGTTTTTCCTTCTACTGCTAGTACCTTTAAAGCAAAACCTACCTCTCCTGCCACTCCGAGGCTTGATCCTATAATGCGTGTCAAAGTGACAGTGGATACCACACTTCCCAAAATATCTTCCACAGAAGCCAAGATGGACTCTTCACTGAGGACCAGCATGCAGGAGACTCCCCGGATCAGAGTCGGCCATAATGAAGACCAACAAATAAACCCCATCATTAACATATCAGAGCCACGGAAAGAATTAAACTTCCAGCCCACAGCCCAGTCGGCAGACCACAAACCAACTAGCACACGTCTGACTGGCAGACAGATCGTCTTACAGTCGGTCACCTCTGCTCCGACTGCTACAGTCCAAACGAATCCGCATAGAGGGACACTGTTAACAAGTACTCACAATGTGTCCAGGAAGCACCAGGTACCTACACAAGGATCTGTTCCAAGAGGAAAGCCAAGGATAACTAAGACTCATTTCCAGACGTTCACTGTTAAAGCTGAAACAGATGCTCAACTTCCCTGTGAGACCGAAGGTGACCCAAAGCCCTTCCTGTCATGGACCAAAGCTCTTAGTGGTATGTATGACTCAACCTCATTCATTCTTTTTTCCATACATTTTCAGAGCCATCATACTTCTGTCTGCTGAAACATGGCTATGAAAATAGAAAACATATCATTTATTTATTCAAATGGAAACATCCAAAAATATTTTGATGTAGTGAAATGTTAACCAGAGCAAAATGTAACTACCTGCAGACTTATATAAATATAGCTTGCAAAGATGTTTTATTGGAAATATTGGCACATAGTATATCAAATAGCAGATTATCAGCAACATTTGCAAGCATATCAGTATGTTCAGACATTCCTTATTACTGTAGATGTGTTTCCATATAACCTCCATGACTGACGATGCTATGATGTAGATGATGCACTTGTAAGATTATGGTTATAGTCTTGAATTTTGTAACATTTTTATAATCTATGTTACTTACTTACTTTATTATGATATGAGTTTTTAAAAGGGCCTTTAGCCTGCTCATAATTAAAAGTAACTATTTTGCTCTTATATGGTACGGGGTTTTTTTCCACGGTTGGCAATCACACTAAAATATTTGCATTTTTCAATAAGTCCTCTCATTTATTGTATTTTTGTACACTATGTAAATGTGACATCAATTTCTCTTACGCTAAATATTTTATACTCTCAATTATTTTCATCTTAAATTTTATTCTGTGTTTGAGAAAAGACTGTGCATTTTGTGTCTGTCCACTTTTGCAGGGGCGAATATTCCTCAGAACACCAGGGTCCAGAGGTTTGAGGTCCACCAAAATGGTACATTAATCCTCAGGAGCACACAGCTCACAGACGGAGGCCAATACCTGTGCACAGCGCAGAACCAGTACGGCACGGACACGATGCTGGTCAACCTTGTGGTCTTGTCTCAGCCTCCGCGGGTCCTGCATCCTCAGCACAGAGAAATGACTGTGCATCTAGGTGACAAAGTCAGTGTGGAATGCAAAGTGGAAGGGCATCCTGCGCCCCGGGTCACATGGGTACTCCCTAACTACGTCCATGTAGCTGCTGGTTCCGTTTCTGTTCCGTCTCAGCAGCACGTAGTTGTTGGAAATAACGGGATCCTCCGGATCAGCCAGGCCCGCTATACAGACAGAGGGATTTATAAGTGCATTGGCAGCAGCGCAGCTGGAACTGACTCTGTTTCAGTACGTCTTCATGTCCGAGCATTGCCACCCGTGATTCAGCAGTCACATCATGAGACTGCCACCATTTCAGAAGGCAGCCCTGCCTACATCCACTGCACTGCTACAGGTTCCCCTCCATCTGTTATTCGCTGGTTTACACCTGATGGTGCACAGCTCACTGCATCCTTAGACACTGGACAGAACCTAATTGTTTTCCCCAATGGGACTCTCTACATACAGCGTGTGGGCAAAAGAGATGCTGGGAGATACGAGTGCTCAGCCAGTAACACAGTGGCATCCAGCAGGAGAACTGTGATCCTGAACATAAGGAAGAATCTGTCCTCTGCCAAGGCCAGTATCACCTTATCATCACCCCAAAGAACACATGTCATCTATGGGAGTAGTTTGTTACTAAACTGTGTGGCAACAGGACAGCCAGAGCCCCGAATCCTCTGGAGGACACCTTCTAAGAAGCTAGTAGATGCTCAGTACAGGTGAAACGTAAATCTTGTAATGAAACAAAATGCTCAAACTAAGTGTTGTCATTAGAAATCATTCAAAGCAATCTTAATTATTAATCATATGCATCAACTTTGGTTGTTTGTTTTTTGCAGTTTTGACAGGAGAATCAAAGTGTTTCCCAATGGCAGCATTAGCCTTCATCCAGTGACTGACAAGGACAGTGGCGATTACTTATGTGTGGCTCGTAACAAGATGGGCGACGACCACGTGCTGCTGCGGGTACACGTGCTGAGCAGACCAGCCAAGATCGAACAGAAGCAGCAAAGATCCAGTCAGGAGGTTTTGTACGGTGGGGACCTGACGGTGGACTGTGTGGCTTCTGGCCTCCCCAACCCGGAGATCAGCTGGGTTCTGCCGGATGGCACGATGGTTAACCCAGTCAAACAGAGCGATGGTGTCTCTGAGGGGCGCAGTCGCAGGTACGAGCTGTTTTAACTTCTACAAAGTGCTCCCAGTGTCTAACACAGGGGGAAAACACCTTCACCAGCCAGCATTTGTGCTGTCTGATCCAAGTTCTTCTGTGTAGATGGAAGTTTAACCATTTTTAACCCTGGAGAACCCATGGGGTCAGATCCGACCCCATGGGTTCTCCAGGGTTAATGAAGTTCTATTCTGTGGTGATGCTTTGTTTATCAGAAGGATCTGTGAGTGTGGGAACCTAGTCACTAGAGAAATGACTGAACATCCATCTTCCTTTAACTGTTTCATGAACTTCTGGGCATTATTACAGAAAACCGAGCTAATCTTCTTTCTGTCTCTGTGCTTTCCCTTTTGCTGCAAGAACTCGACTTAACTGTAACTTAAACAATTCTGCCACCATGGGGTCAAGAGCAGCTACAGAGCAAGTAAATGAATTATTTAAAAGTACAATATTGCTCCAATAAATTGTATCCATTTAAACAAAAATGACTAAAAACATAGCTTTGCTAGTTTGCCTTATGAAAAGTCTGCAACTACCCCATAAATATGTTGAAAGGTGTCTTATGTCATTGGTCTCATTTCATTAAAACTAGACTCCCTTGGAAACGATTAGTCGAGTCTCTAGTGCTCAAAGCTCACTAAACTATTTCAACAACCACACAAAGATATAAACACAGAGCGTGGATCGTTCACCCGACCGCACGTAAACAGGCACGCCGTCGGTGCTGAAGGCCGACGTCTCACAGATTCTGATGCTGCAGGTTTTGTCTCTCTCCATCCAAAATTCACTGAACCAGCAGCAAAAGAAGATCCAAACTAATCTTCATGTTTGATAAACATCGTTAATTCCCTCTGACTTTGGCTGTTTTGCTTCCACCACAACATAATCACACTTCCTGCACAGCTCTTTCTCTCTCAGTGAACAGTTTACCATCCTAGAGAAATCCTAGAGTATTTAAAAGTAGAATGGGAGGCAGAGCCTTCAGTTTTCAGGCCCCTCTTCTGTGGAACCAGCTTCCAGTTTGGATTCAGGAGACAGACACTATCTCTACTTTCAAGATTAGGCTTCAAACTTTCCTTTTTGCTAAAGCATATAGTTAGGGCTGGACCAAGTGACCCTGAATCCTCCCTTAGTTATGCTGCAATAGACGTAGGCTGCCGGGGGATTCCCATGATGCATTGAGTTTTTCCTTTCCAGTCACCTTTCTCACTCACTATGTGTTAACAGACCTCTCTGCATTGAATCATATCTGTTATTAACCTCTGTCTCTCTTCCACAGCATGTCTTTATCCTGTCTTCCTTCTCTCACCCCAACCAATCACAGCAGATGGCCCCGCCCCTCCCTGAGCCTGGTTCTGCCGGAGGTTTCTTCCTGTTAAAAGGGAGTTTTTCCTTCCCACTGTCACCAAAGTGCTGCTCATAGGGGGTCATATGATTGTTGGGTTTTTCTCTGTATCTATTATTGTAGGGGTCTACTGTGCAATATAAAGCACCTTGAGGCGACTGTTGTTGTCATTTGGCGCTATAGAAATTAACTGAAATTTAATTAAATTAACAGATTTCAGTCAGACTGAAACATCAGGTGTAATCACTAGTTATTTTTCCTTTGGTAAGAAAAGAACTTCATGTGACATGAATATGTGAAGTTTAAATTTAAATAATGTAATTATATATGTTGTATTAATTTAATACATTCTCTTTGTTGCCAACCAATGAATCCAGTCATGAAAGTGTAACAGTGAGTAACCATTTCTTATCCTTCTCTTCTGGAACTACATGTAGGTATGTGGTGTTTGACAATGGGACACTTTACTTCAACAATGTTCGCATGCCAGAACAAGGTGACTACACATGTTACGCGGAAAACCAACATAGCAAAGATGAGATGAAGGTCAGAGTCAAGATCAAAGCTGCACCCTCCCCACCGAAAATTCAAAATAAAGACCCACAGACTGTCAGCGTTTTCTATGGCAATGAAGCTACACTGAAATGTAATGCCAAAGGTGAACCAGCGCCAGTCATCACATGGTTATCCCCTTTAAACAAAGTGATTTTCCCTGCATTAGACAAATACCAGGTTCTGGATGATGGGACATTGGTAGTTCAAAAGATCCAAGGTTTTGATAAAGGTAACTACACATGCATAGCTAGAAACAATGCAGGACAGGACCGTGAAGTTACCAGACTCGAAGTCTTGATAACACCTCCAGTGATCAGTGGGTTAAGAGGAACTTTGAATGCTATCAAAGTAACCGCAGTTCAGAATCAGCAAAAGCTGCTGGACTGCAATGTACATGGAAACCCCAGCCCTCGAATCACTTGGCTTCTGCCAGGAAATTTGACCCTTTCTGCTCCATATTACAGCAATAGAATGGTAGTTCATCAGAATGGTACCTTAGAAATCCATTCACCCAAGGAGACAGACTCGGGGCAGCTGGTTTGTATTGCTCGTAATGAAGGAGGAGAGGTCAGGTTGGTGGTCAACTTGGATGTGAAGACAGTTGATGAGAGGCCACAAATTAGAGCTCCCAAAGCAAATGTTCAGTCACTGAGTGTAGGCAATGCTGTGGCTTTGAATTGCTCCTTTGAGGGCTCAATACTACTGCCTGTCACCTGGATCCTGCCCAGTGGTACACCTTTGCGTAGTGGTGCTCGGTTCTCCAAGTTTTTCCACCAGCCTGACGGCTTGCTGATCATCAGCAACCCCTCTATGGCTGAGGCTGGTATGTACCGCTGTCTGATACATAATTCAAGGGGGCTTGTGGAGCATACTGTTACACTGTCCCCAGGAAAAAAACCAGAGATCAACAGCAGATATAATTCCCCTGTCAGTGTCATGAATGGGGAAAACCTTTGGCTTCACTGTCAAACCACTGGTGAAGCACTCAGACTAGCATGGACTCTGCCTAGTGGAGTCGTCCTCAGCAGACCACAGAGAGCTGGGCGATACGCCATACAGCCCAATGGAACCCTTGCCATTCAACAAGTGTCAGTCCACGATCGGGGTCCCTACGTTTGCCGAGCTAGTAATGAATATGGCAGCTCCTTGCTCTCCACTGTGGTAAATGTAATAGCATACGCACCTCAAATTACTAACGGCCCTCCCTCTGTGACTTATGCTAAACGTGGAGTTGCTGTTCAGTTAAACTGTGTAGCAACTGGCATCCCTAAAGTTGAGGTAGCATGGGAAACACCTGACAAAATTCGTCTGGCTGCCAATGCAAAGCCAAAGCTCTTTGAAAACAAGTACCTCCTTCCGCAAGGTTCCCTCATCATCCAGAATCCAACACAAAGAGATGCTGGCATCTACCGATGCACAGCCAGAAACGCCATTGGCTTGGACTCTAAAGCTACAGTTCTCAACGTGTTCTAAAATGTCACCGTTCCTCTTCGTCTGTTGCTGCCCAAACAACTGCCTGATTAAAAGGAAGTGTTTAATCACCACATGTAGTAATAACTTCAGTTATAATGATGAGTTGATTAAAACCTGCAGTGATGCTTTGAGTGTTTGCTCTTTAGAGGCCGTTAGTTGAAGACACCGAGTGCCAGTTTACAGTTTTCACCATTTTGCAAACCTCCCATTTCAAGCATGTAGGAAATATATGCAGTTTTTTTGTTTTTTTTTATAGAGGACCAATTCACAACAACGATTTCCTCAGGCCACTTTACATTGTGAGGTAATTAGCCTACACAACTGGAAAGAGAAAGCAAAAGTAATTGTCTTGTGCTGGCACTTCACACTATCAAGCAGAATAGCTGTGTTCACCTGCTATGTGCAAGACAAATACTGTAATAAAGATAGACTTAAATAATATAAAACATCGTTGTTTCAAGTGACTCAGGGACGTGGAGCGTGCATGCCAGCATGCAAAACACAAAATGACTCTTTTATTCAGTAAAGAAGTGAAGATGATGTTGATTCGTTTTAGTATAAGATGCTTATCTTATCAAGGATGTGCAATGCTTTAATTTATTTTTCTAAACTTTTGTAATATAATTGTTAATTGGAAATCTACATTTGTATTCAAACTAAATATGTGGACAGCGATTTTGTTTTGCTGGCTTGTGATTACCTCAGCTGCTTATGATGCTGCCGGGGTGCGATGTGCAGGTTATGACAGATGGATCACGCCTAACCACAATCGTCTACATGAGACTGGTGCTAAATGAACAACATTGGAATAATTAGCATTTACGCCAATGACTGCCAAACTGTTCAGCATGTTAAAATGTAGCCTGGCGGGACAAAGCTGTGCAAAGAGTTACTCTGCAGACCCGGCCTTAAACTATCCGGCTTTGGCTCTATCAGCTCCACTCAAAGTTAATCACGACAAAACATTTTATCCTTTGGCTGATCTCCAGTTGATCAGTGAGCATATATTCCCAGCTGTATGTGTACCTTTTCTTCAGTGGAACAGTTATTTCTGACAAGGACAGATGATGTCAGCCTGTAAAGAATTGCTAAACAGCTCATTTAATTGTGAAATACTTTTGAACTTAATAAAATTGACTGAGAATATATGTAATTTTGTTGTTGTTGTATTTTTATTTAAAGAAGCTGAAACTGCTGGTATCCTGTGCTTTTCATAATAAAGGCCCAACCTGAATATTTCCATGTTTTTGTACCTTGGTGCAGATTTTTCAATAACTCACAGCAACGTGGAGCATCTTTGAATCTGCTTCTGCAGAGTGCTGACACTGTACTACGTTCTTATATGTAAATAATTTGTGTCTGTCAGACTGTGATGCGTAGCAGTTTTCCTTATTTGAATATAAAATTCCTCCACATTTCCACTAAGCTCAAAAACAAAACCTTTATTTCTGCTGAGGTTGGAAAGGGAACAAATTGAAAAAGTGATGACTCAAGAATGTTTTGCCACTCTGCTAAAAATGTTTGTAGTATTTTCTTGGAAATATAACTTTCTAACTCTAAATAAATAATTCAAGAGTGCAGTTTTTGTTTAGCTGGCCTTATAGATCGAACTTTGCAATTAGGACGAGGGAAGCTGGTCGCAGCTACGCTGAGTCGCCTCGGGGAATACAGCCACAGTCTGCAAAGCTGTGAGGAAATCAATTAGATTAGCATATATGTCCTAAAACAATCCCACTATGAGAATTTTAGCATCAGCTACTCTTTTTGTGACAGCTGGTATCAGAATTGTCAGGGTTAATCAGTAAACGGACAGATTTTCTAAAGTGCTTTTCCACTCTCCCGGAGCGCAGTACTCAACTGTGGTACACCACCCAACTTCTCAAATGCTGTGCAGCTTTTTCACCAGTAAAATGACTGGAATGCAATGGTGCATGTTTTTAATAATGTGGCTACAAAAATTTAAATGCAGAACTGAATAACCTTGAAGTCTTGGTCTGTGACCCAGGAGGTACTAGGCTACAGTTTGGAGATGCCACCACGGATGGTTTCCTCCTGCTGTAACTGTGGTTTTCTCACTGATCAGGATTATGTAATGCCTCTCCTCTGGGTGTTTATGCTCTTCATATGTACCTGTTACTTTGTTGTGCTTACCCGCTCTGACTTCAGATGATTTACAAAGGGAAGTCAAATCATAGGAAATGGAAAAGGACCCTTACTTCAGGGATTAGTGGTAATGAAAGCATGTGCCCTCCTGCTCAGAAACATCAATATATGGAGAATCTGCTGTGATCTATGGATGACTAGAGATTGTCACATGATGTCACAGCTGACTGATGAACCCTAAGCTGGGTGAGAGGCACTTCATGGCTGCGTAGCAGAGAAGATAAATGTAATGGTTAAAGAGAAGAAAATGCTTTCTCTCTTTGGACCATGAGAATAAGGACGTACAGATGCCTCTGCAATGAGAGCAGCACTAGCTCATCGTAATGATCAGATTTGGAGCTTTGAGCTAACTGTGAGTGTTAATGTGGCAGGTTGCTCATTTGTGACAAAGACACTGAGCTGAATGCTCGCGCTCATTCTAAATCATATCAGAGAGACTGAAAAAGGGACGAGTTTATTTACTGGGAGACTGAGACAAGCTGCCTGATGGTCAGCCAGTCCAATGAGATTCTGTGCTAACATGTTCACTTCACCATTTCCATTTAATATTTACCAGTGTTCAACACTGTAACCAAAATCTTCTGTGTTCTATAATCAGATTTTTAAATATACATTAGCTTTGTTTGGCATCCAAACTTCAGTCAGTTATAAAAACTATTGAGACCATTTTATCTGTAACATCTAAATCCACTGGCAGTGGGGCATTGGTTATCACTTTGTAATACAGTGTCCTGCTCTGGCCTTGCCGTTTACATAGACATTATTCTGACACGTACAAAGTGTTAAAGAATAAACACCTGAAATCCCACACAACAGGGGGCTACCCCAGCAGTACACTACGGCCCATCACACCATCCAAAGTGAGCACAAACAGCCTCCCCAGATCCCAATCCAAGCATGGGATGCAATAAACCTGATCCACACATACCTCCACCTGCAGGACCAACCGCCTCTGACACAGTCCCTGTGACAACCCACCAGGGTCAGAAACAACAAAAGTAGAAGAAGAAGAGGGACAAACATATCATATCATCATCTGAAAAAGCTTCTAGTTGACTTGTATACATTCAAAGATTACTCCCACTAGGTTTATATCTGGGACTCTCCACCATTTGACCTCAGAACTGAAGAAGCTTCTCGGATGAGAGGTGAAACGTCTTCAAGCAACTTAAAGAAGTCCAGACGCTTTTCTTTGCAAGCTCCTTAGACTACATTCAAAGAGTTCTATTGAAATGAGGTAAGGAAAAAAACAGAAGCATACATGTTTTAAAAGCATCTATAGTTCTGAATTTCCTGTTTAGTTAGGTGAGTTTCCTTTCATGCTCCAAACAACCTCCCATCTTCTATTCTTAATCTCTTATCCTTGACCTCAATGATGATGCCATCAATCAAGGAAACGTGTGAACATATTCCAGCTTCAATCTGGGAGACAGACACTCTGTACTTTTAAGATTAGGCTTAAGAATTTCAAAAAAGATTTTCACCGAGCCGGACCAGGTGACCCTGGATCCACCCTTCTCAGGATGCTTGCTCAAAAGGGGTCGTCTGATTGACGGGGCTCTCTCTGTGTCATTTCTGAACCGAAAATAAATCTTTTGCTATCAAAAATGTGTTTTTTATTCATCAGATGGTCTGAATATAACAGAAGTTATTCATTACTATGCTATGCATGATTGGAATAAGTTTTAAGTAATTTGATTTATTTATGGGGTTTTTATTGGATTGTATAACACTTGTGGTCCTCGTGGACAAAAATGACCCCAAAGTACAAAGTGTTGCAAAGAACCATATTTTCACACCATACTGCTTTCAAACATCTTTGATCTTGGATCACTGATGTGTGGGGACAAGCACTGGTCATAACAACCACAACAACAACAACAACAGGCAGCACTATGAGGAGGAAGGTGCTCTATATTCAATGAAATTTTATTTATACAGCGCCAAATCACAACAACAGCCGCATCAAAGTGCTTCATAATGTAAGGTCGACCCTACAATAATACATACACAGAAAGTATGAAAAAAGTACATTTTTTTACCATGTTGTGCAAAGCAATGACCAGTAGAACAAAGCACATATTGTCCTCTAATAAAATGAGGAGGAAGAATCAACGATCAGTTTACGACATCCTGAGTCTGGTAGAGAAGTTTTAAAGGTGACACAAGATTAATCATAGAAGCACAAAAAGGACATAATTTCTTGATAAAGACACAATAGATGATCGTCGTTCATGACACAAACGTGCTCCTGTGAGGTGTATGGAACAAGTGGGTGTTCCTCCTGCTGTGATGTAAGATCCTGGTACTGATGTGACTGTATGAGCACCAAGTCCCCTTCAGAGGACTCTGTCCAACAGAACATCCAAGTAAACCAGGGAACTATGAGATACAAACATGGGCAGCATGTGATGCAGGTCCAGCTGTACATGGAACATGCTCTTGTGCGATGGCAAACCGTCTGTCCTGCAGTCAGGACACGAGTTGTCCCTAACATTGCAGGTTTCCAAAAGAAAACAATCACCTGTAACAGCTTGTTTACTGTATATGCCCCTTGGCCTGCAACTGCAGAAAGAATGCTGTCCATGATGGGACCAGTGCAGAGGAATAAACCTGAGCTTCCTCCTGCACTTGGGTCAAATATGGACACGCCTTTGTCCTCATGAAAGTTTGCCTTCACTCAGACTCATGCCCTCCTACCATGCCAAAATATAGAAAACTGTCAGGCAATGAGTTGGAATAAAGATGAATAAAACCTTGAAACACAGAGATGGATGATATTTTATACTTGTTGCTTCAAAGCAAACGGGGTCATTTTTGAGCCCTGAGGACCACAGGTGTGATTATGTGCTGCCAGTAAAAAACTTGAAGTAGTTTAAAAACAGCTTTCTAAATTAACTTTGACATAAACCCGTCTGTGATCATCTGTTAAAGCAGCCGACTCTGGTTGTGAAACGATCCTCACGATAACTGATGATTTCATTTATTTTTTATGCAAAAACAAAAACATTTTATAATAACATATACAATAACTTTATTTATACAATAACATTGTATAAATAAAGTTTTATCAGATATAAATTTGAAATGGAATAAAGAAATTGTGTCAAAATGTTTGAATTAAGTTTTAATTAAAAGTGGGGGAAAATCCACTTCATAGTAATTAAGTATCAATCAAATGGTAAATGGCCTGTATTTATATAGCGCTTTACTAGTCCCTAAGGACCCCAAAGCGCTTTACATATCCAGTCATCCACCCATTCACACACTGGTGATGGCAGCTACATTGTAGCCACAGCCGCCCTGGGGCGCACTGACAGAGGCGAGGCTGCCGGACACTGGCGCCACCGGGCCCTCTGACCACCACCAGTAGGCAACGGGTGAAGTGTCTTGCCCAAGGACACAACGACCAAGACTGTCCAAGCCGGGGCTCGAACCGGCAACCTTCCGATTACAAGGCGAACTCCCAACTCTTGAGCCACGATCGCCCCGTATCAAAGGAAATGGGACCACAGCTGTGATTATGTGCTGCCATTTAAAAATTTGAAATGATTAAAAAACAAACAATTCTCACTAAAGTTCAACATACAGCACTCTGTGGTTAGTCAGACAGTCAAAATAATCTAAACATTTAAATATTTTATTGTCTTGTTTTATTTTTGCTCAAAAACAGACGATACTTTATGTAAACAAGGTCTGGTGGCCCTAAAATGTAAAATGTTGGGTAAATTTTGTGTTAATGTGTTGGTCTTAAGTTAAACTAAGGTGTAACACTGAATTGATTGACAATTTATACTTTGTACTTTAAAAAACACTCAAATGAAGTGGGGACATTTTTGACCCCAGAGGACCACAGGTGTGTGGAGGACATTATGAGGGTTAAGCTGCTGCCAGCGTAGTGCAGGTGACTGTCACACAACAAAGGCTGAAATAATCTAACCCAGCTTTCTGTTGGTCATCCTAGGTTACTGCAGTTACTCGAATCATTTCAAGAATTGTATCGCCTCCGTGGACTGATCTCTTGATTCCTTTTAGTTTTCAGGACTTAATGAATGAGGTGGTCATGTGAACTTATTAACCCTGTCATGCATGAACTATGCCAACCTCAATCAGGACTTTTATTCATCTTTAGGCATGAAAAGATGAATAAAAATCCTGACTGAGGTTATCATAATTCATGCATGAAACAGTTAAATAACAATAATTACAAAGAAACACATCATACATCTATAGTAACATTAAAGGACCAGGCAGTGCTTGGAGTGACACATCAGTGTCCAGTGTAGGGGTTTAAGTATACCATCAACACTGACACGAATACAAGACAACAGCCTTTGCATAGCTGTCCACTGTCGTGACTACTATGTGTGAAAGGGTTGACTTATCCCAACTCTGCACTCACACACTAATCTTGAATGAATTAGACTGAAGGAGGAATTGCTTAGAAAGCCGGGCACATCACTGCTCTTAGCCGAGGCCTTCTCACATCTTTACTCTTGCTTTACATTCAGCACACTGCATTGTGTTGTGGTGACAACATTATAGGAGAAATGCTTATGAAAATTACATGCACTGTGCGCCCATTGGATAAGGATCACACAGCATCCTGCCAACAGCAGAGAGACAGCTATTAATCTCTGCTTTTGCTTCTGTGATGAGCTGAGAAGATGGCCACTCTAAAGGACCACAGTGCCCCCTACTGGAAACATTAAAGAACATCCTTAAGAAATAAGGTAGTGAGAGTGTGTGTTTGTGCAGATGCACACATGGGGTGGCCTAGGAAGTTTTTATAAATCTGACTACATGACCAAAAGTAACAGCTCCACAAAACAAGCAATTTTGTTGCAAGTTGATTCAATACCAGCTCAGAAATCACAAATTAAACTGGTGCTACTGGTTTCTCAAAACCAGCTAAAACAGAAAGCAGTTCTTATTACACGTTAAAAAGCAGAAGCCATCATCAATCATTTCACCTGCTTTGGTGCACATTAAAGAGACACCAGCTACACTATGGCGTTATTTTTGTGCCTCTACTCTGAGTGCACATAAAAAAATGTTGCAAGTACAAATGTTGCATTTTGAGAAGAAAATTATTTTGAGCAAAGAAAAGTTTAATTTGAGTGAACAAAATTCATTGCTGTGTGCAAGAACTGCATTTCAGTGTTTGCTATTATCCATATACACACAATAACAGATCTCTGCTCTGTGAGTGTTTTTTAAAGTACAAAGTATAAATTGTCAATCAATTCAGTGTTACACCTTAGTTTAACTTAAGACCAACACATTAACACAAAATTTACCCAACATTTTACATTTTAGGGCCACCAGACCTTGTTTACATAAAGTATACTTTATGACTGCAGGACAGACGGTTTGCCATCGCACACTAGCATGTTCCATGTGCAGCTGGACCTGCATCACATGCTGCCCATGTTTGTATCTCATAGCTCCCTGGTTTACTTGGATGTTCTGTTGGACAGAGTCCTCTGAAGGGGACTTGGTGCTCATACAGTCACATCAGTACCAGGATCTTACATCACAGCAGGAGGAACACCCACTTGTTCCATACACCTCAAATGGCAGCACGTTTGTGTCATGAACGACGATCATCTATTGTGTCTTTATCAAGAAATTATATCCTTTTTTTGCTTCTATGATTAATCTTGTGTCACCTTTAAAACTTCTCTACCAGACTCAGGATGTCATAAACTGGCCGTAGCGACTCTACTGGATGCACGGCAGTAAGAATCAACACACCCACATATGCCTACAGCTGCATTCGGTCCATTTTTCTTCCTCTCTCGTTGTCCCTCCTTGTTCGTCATTGAGTTGGCTGTAGAGCAGGTCATCTGCTAATTGGATGGTTGTTGGTTCAATCTCTGTGTGCTCTAGTCTGGAGTTCTTACCACGGTGTCCTTGGGCAAGTTACTGAACCCCAACTTGGTCTCTGATGCATCCATTGGCATGTGAACGTTAAAAAGCAGAATACAAGCAGAATACACTGTGTATAATGCTTTCAGTACTCGAGTAAAAAAGCCACTGAAGGAGTATGGGACCTGGCACATGTGCTTGGACTGTGGTAGATCATCTTTCTCTGAGGCACATGAGAGAGTCAGGCATCGTCTGTCACTGGGAAGGTTAGAAGACCAGATCAGTGTTTCCTTACATTACTGCAAATGGAGGCTTGTGAGCATACTTTGTGTGTATGTATTATTGTAGGGTCGACCTTACAATACAAAGCACCTTGATGCGGCTGTTGTTATGATTTGGCGCTGTATAAATAAAATTTCATTGAATATAGAGCACCTGCCTCCTCATTGTGCTGCCTGTTGTGGTTGTTATGACCAGTGCTTGACCCCACACATCAGTGATCCAAGATCAAAGATGTTTGAAAGCAGTATGGTGTGAAAATACGGCTCTTTGCAACACTTTGTACTTTGGGGTCATTTTTGTCCACAAGGACCACCAACGTTATAAAATTCAATAAAAACCCCATAAATAAATCAAATTACTTAAAACTTATTCCAATCATGCATAGCATAGTAATGAATAACTTCTGTTATATTCAGTCCATTTGATGAATAAAAAACACATTTTTGATAGCAAAGATTTATTTAGAGGAGAAAAATTACCCAAGGACAACACAAACTAGATTAAAACCAACGGTGGTCTTAGTTGACTGTTGTGTTATCAGTGTTTTGTGTTCAGAATTGCCACTCACTTATGCCCCATTAGTCGTGAATGGACTATGCTGCTCAGCCCCGGTGGATACCGGGTCTTCAGCCACAGTTTTAAGACCCGATGTGGTGGGAAGGGGGGGTAGGATCCTCTCTACCATGGTGAAGCTGCAAACTGTCATGGGAGAGTGGGCCCCCATGCTAGGGGAAGCGCTGCTCACCCTGAGTGTGAGGAGGAAGTCAGTCCGCTGCTCGGTATGGGTGGCAAACTGTATACTGGGGCTGGAGGTACTCGGGGCACTGGACTGCGTTATTTATACAAGCAGGGGAGGGGGGGGGGCACTCTTGTTGTTCCTTGACGGGTGTGTTGTTCAGTTGTTGAGGCGGCCACCCCAACCTGATCAGCCTACAGCCCACGCCATGTCTGAGCTGGCAGCCGACTCCTCCCCCGATCTTGATGATGTTCCGGCCGCTCCCAAGGACCCGCTTACACCAACCTCAACTGTACCCTATGCTGCTTCATGCCCTCCCCTTCCCCCCAAAGAACCGCCAGACAAGGACGGGAGAGTTTAAGCTGTGAGGGGGGTGTGGGAGGGGAGCTGCGATGGACTGACTGCTAGCAAGCAAGGCTTGCTCTGGCAGCTGCTGCTGGACTTCAAGGACTGCTTCTCCTTTTCAGAGGATAATATGGGCCTGGACTGACCTCATTCAACATGACATCAATACAGGAGATGCACAGCCCATTCAGTTGAGGCCTAGACACCTCCCCCTGGCCAGACGGGTTGCAGTGGACAGGGCTCTGCAGGAGATGCAATGTGCTAGACTCATTGAACCATCCAACAGCCCCTGGGCCTCGCCAGTTGTTATAGTTCCAAAGAAAGTGAAGGATGACTGGCGGTTCTGCGTAGATTTCCGGCCTTTGAATAAGGTGACAAAGAAGGACCCACATCCGCTACCATATAGATGAGACCCTTGACACTGTGGCAGGATTCTCATGGTTATCCTCCCTAGACCTACGTAGAGGGTAGTGGCAGGTACCCCTTGCACCAGAGGCCAGACCAAAGACCGCATTCATTACCAGTTGAGGCTTATGGCAATTTAAAGCTCTTCCTTTCGGCCTCTGCAATGCCCCTGCCACATTTGAGAGACTCATGGATAAGGTGCTCACTGGAATTCCCCATGGAGAATGTGTGGTGTACCCATAGCTGGACTGGCCATCGGGCATACCGGGCATTTGCCCGGTGGGCCGCTGGCGATTTTTTGTTTTTATGGGCCGATGGATTTTTTTTTTTTTTTTTTTTTAGGAAGGGTATATATAATGAAAGGTGTTGGATTGGCCAATTGGTCATGATCGACTCTGGGCTGGACCAATTACAGCCGAGGAGGCCGGATGCACCCTCCCCCTTGTTTAGCAATCACGTGATTTTCGTGCATTGCATGCCGGTAACTCGTGGCAAAACAATCCAAGTACCGCATCAAATGCAAGCATTTGCAGCACCGCAAAACGTTCATTCTCCGGTTCCAATACCTTCTTGTTTTTTCTTTGCCGCACAAAAAAGTTATGTACAAAACAAAAGGAGAACAATGCCGGTCCGTACAAAGACAGACTCGACAAAAAGACAAAGAAAAGATACGAGGAAAAAATCAAAGGAGTGAAAGGGTCAGACCCTTACGAGCACACAGAGTGGACAAAATACGTTAGCGTGCTGCCCAACTTTCACCACGCTCAGATTTATAATTATACGGTTCTTGGAGTGAGTGCATAGAGATTGACAGACCACGTGACTTTCGCGCATTGCATGCCGGTAACTCGTGGCAAAACAATCCAAGTACCTGCATCAAATGCAAGCATTTGCAGCACCGCAAAACGTTTATTCTTCGGTTCCAATAAATTCTTGCTTTTTCTTTGCCCCCCAAAAAGGTTCTGTACAAAACGAAGGAGAACAATGCCGGTCCGTACAAAGACAGACTTGATGAAAAGTCAAAGAAAAGACACGAGGAAAAAAATCAAACCAGTGAAAGGGTCAGACCCTTACGAGCACACAGAGGGACAAAAGACGTCAGCGTGCTGCCCAACTTTCACCACGCTCATATTTATAATTATACGGTTCTTGGAGTGAGTGCATACACTCATGAAGTTTAGTAACTTCAGGTCACTGCAACAAGCCCAGGTACAGTTTACTGACGGATGGGTACAGGACCTTGAAATGCACCGTGTAGAACGAAAGACCATCGTACGTATCATAAGTTTACCAGTCTCACAAATCGTCGTCATAAATACACATTTGTTAACCGTTTATTAATAGGACCTTTGAGCTCAACGGTAATTAATTAGTAGTGGAAATAATTTCTGGTAGCATCACAGAAATGTAGCAGTGACAATAATACTGTATGCTGTAATCGCACTGGACAATTAGTGATACAAAACAACTGTTTTATCCTGTGAATAAAAGTATATGTTTTTGTCAATGTACCATAATAACAGAAGCGAAACACAATATTGTGTCAGGACAATTCACTATTTATGCACAATAAACAAAGGAGCATAGCGCCACAATTTCTGTTCAGCGCCAGACTTGCTTGTAACCTATATCACCAATTATGTTATGAAAATGACGTATTAACTACTACAAAACTCTGACCTTTGTGGAAATGCTTGGAGCAGACTAACATGTGAGCTGGAGTGTTCTGGGACGTTATATTTGGTATATCCAGACCATCCGTCGGCTCTTACTTCGGAAACATGGCTTAAAAAATTTCTCTTCAACGACGTAATCCGATAAAAAAAAAAAAAACTATCTCTTTACCCGTCGGCTTCCCGTGGCTGTCATGCGACCGGCTATTGCAGTTAATAATACAACAGCTTCGTGCCATTTTTTGGGCTTCTTTTTATCGCTGTGTAACTGAGTTCAATTGAAAGCCTGCGTGCGCTAGTACCTCTTGCCACAAGTTCCCAGAATCCTTTGCGGTTTTACCCCTGAATGACGTCACATTTTCAATCTTTATCCTGGTGGGCCGGTCTCTAGTCAAAATGCCCGGGCCGATTTTTTGTCCCGGTCCAGCCTTGGGTGTACCTGGACGACATCTTGGTACATGGTGCTTCTTTCTACGTTGCCCTTGGGGCCCTCAGACGGGTCCTGGAGAGGGTATTGGCAGCAGTGCTAAAACTCAACCCACAGAAATGCTGCTTCATGCAATGTCAGGTCACGTTCCTAGGCCACTCACTGGGGGCTGGGGGGGTCGGCACCATGGATGATAAGATCCAAGCTGTGAAGGACTGGCCCACCCCAAAATCTGTGCAGGAGTTACAGAGCTTCCTGGGCTTGGCATCCTACTACAGAGGGTTTGTAAGGGGTTTCTCCTGCATAGCTGTGCCACTGTTCCATTCCAGTGGACAGCAGGCTGCCAGGGAGCTTTCACCTCACTGCAGGAAGCCCTAGTGGGGGCCCCAGTTCTCTCTCCGCCTGACCCCACACTGCCCTTTGTCCTTGACACACATGCCAGCAGTGTCGGATCTGGTGCAGTGCCAGCCTAGATGATACCCGGCGGGAAGAAAGTGGTTGAATACCATAGTAGGGCCTTCAACAAAGCTGACCGCCGCTTTTGTGTCACAAGGCGGGAGCTTCTCGCAGTGGTATGTGCCACACGCCACTTTAAGTACTACCTCGGGGCCTCCACTTCACGGTCAGAACTGAACATGCTGCCTTGCAGTGGCTCATGTCTTTTAAGGAGCTAGAGAAGTGAGGAACAGTGACAACCCCAAAAGGAGGAAATCGCCATGTTGTCACAGGCCACAAAGGGACTCTGGTCCATGTTTAATGCCTTGCGGCAGTACGATGGAGTGCTGCAAAGGGGCTGGAAGGAACCAGCTACGGGCGAGATGAGGTGGCAGTTGGTGGTCCCGCGGGCCCTGCAAGAGATGGTGCTTCACGCAATGCATGGAGCCCCAGGGTCTGGCCACTTTGGTGTCACTTAAAAACTCTGTCGCCTCCAGCAGGGATTCTATTGGGCCCGACATAGGTCGGATGTAGAGGACTTTTGCCACTGCTGCGACAGCTGTACAGCACGGAAGGGGCCCACAACCAAATCCCATGCCCAACTCCAACCGTTTCCAGCAGGGTACCCTGTGGAGAGGGTGGGGATGGACATCCTGGCTCCTTTTGCCCGCACAGAACGGGGAAACTGCTATATCCTCACAGCTATGGACTACTTCACAAAGTGGCCAGAGGCACACAGATTGCCTAACCAAGAGGTCGAGATGATTGTGGATGCTCTGGTGGAGGGGATGTTCATCAGATTTGGGGTGCCTGTAGTAATCCACACGGAGCAGGGCAGGAACTTTGAGTCCCGTGCGTTTGCGGCCATGTGCGAGAAACTAGGCTCCCATAAGAGCCATACAACACCCTTCCAACCACAGAGTGAGGGACTCGTTGAGAGATTTAACCGTACACTGGCAGAGCAACTGCCGCTAGTGATGGCTATACATCAACGTGACCAGGACACTCATGTTCCCCTGGTCCTCATGGCATATCATTTGGTGGTCCAAGGCTCGACTTTGTGCTCCCCTGCCCTCTTGATGTTGGCAAGGGAGATTCGGACTCCAGCAGAAATGATGATGGACCGACCCTCTGATGCTGATGAGGATCAACCAGGTTCTGACTATGCGAGGAAGCTCCAGGATCGCATGGAGTCTGCTCATGACTTTGCTTGAAGGAAACTAAGTGCGGGGGTGGGGCAGAAGACGAACTACAGCATCCATTCCAGAGGCCGACATTTTGACATTGGGGAACTGGTCTTGGTGTACAACCCCTGGAGGAAAAAGGGCAGATGCCCCAAGCTGGACAGTAACTGGGTTGGGCCCTGTAAGGTTCTGGAACACCTGGGAGAAGTGGTGTACAGGGTACAACTACCCCCCCCCAAGGGAAGGAAGGTCGCCCTGCACCAGGACACACTGGCCCCCTATCGGGGCACGGACAGACCTGGACTCCACCCCTACAGACTCTTCCATCACCATTGTGACTCCCCCTACAGTGAGCCCCGTGAGCCTTGGGCCTGTGGCCGCTTCAGATGTGGCACCTTCGCCCAAGGAGGCACCATAGACCACCAGGCCACCTGAGAGACTTTATCCGCCCGGCGAGGGACTATCCTTGAGTATCCTTGAATGTGTAGTAGTCTAGAGGCCGTTTGGCCTGTCAATCAGATCATCTACCAATGGCAGAGAGTCTGGAGAAGAGCATGTGTGTGGTTGGCTGAGAGTGTTTGGGGGTGTTAGAGAATGTTGTTGTGCGTGTTTGCAGGGGAAAAGGAGCGCAAGTTGGGGGTTTGGTTTGACTCAAGAGAGTGCGTTTTTCCCTCTTGTTTTGGCGTTGGCTATGGCACACAGTAGCCGGTGTTACTGTTCCTAATATAACACCAGGTAACCGGAATAACGATAGTCTCCGTCTTCTGTCGGAGGGACGCTACAATACTAACCGAAAATGGATTTAGTTACATTCTGGACCATGTTTCCCGAATGCAGTAGCTAGGGAGCTGATTGGAGACCAAAACAGCCAATCATAAGTTTTGCATCCAAGTCTGTGATTGGTTGGTTTTGTGGCACATTTGTAACAGTGCACAGAAAGAGTTGAGCGTGCAGAGAGCAGAGATGATGTGAGCGAGAACGACACACAGAGCAGATGTCTGTGAGCGCACAGAGCAGAGATCTGAGCAAGAGCAAATGCCAACAACTGAGCGAGAGGGGCTGTTATTGTGTGTGTATATGGATAATAGCAAACACTCAAATACATTTCTTGCATGCAGCAATGAATTTTGTTCGCTCAAATTAAACTTTTCTTTGCTCAAAATTATTTTCTCCTCAAAATGCAACATTTGTACATTTGTAAATTCTTTACGTGTGCTCAGAATAGAGGCACAAAAATAACACCGTTGTACACTGACAATAAGAAGACAACCTCCAAAAAAAGAATGGTTCTGCAGGTATTGGCCACAGGTGTATCTTTGCTGTGTCCATATCACTGTTGCAGGCATGAAGCGGCAGCTGAGCTCATCGAGGAAAAGACATCCTTGTGTGCGCCCACAGGGCTTGTTCCATCTCCCAGCAGTCTCATGAGAGTGGAGGAGACATCGGGAGACAGGGTTAGGGTTGGAGCCCACTCCAGTCAACACTGAGTGAACGAGACCTTGATGGCTGAGCTGCAGGTCCTCTCATCCACTACTCTGAGACATTAGGCCTTTTCATTGTTGTACTGGTCAGATCGTGTCAGTGCCGAGGTATGTAGAATTTGGTCATTATTTAATCGTTCATATCAAAAGTCATTTAAAACCAACTCAAGGACTGCAACCATTTTTAATGGGAAAAACATCTATTAGCCATCAGTGAGTGTTAGTGGTATCACCAGACAAGTTCCAGTGTCAAAGGTTTAAATATTTAAACAAGCATGTGTATAGACAGACTCCAGGGGTCAAGCATCTGCCTTTTTGGCCTTTTCCTTTAAGGTTTTACAACCTATTCATCTTGGAGTCACTCTTGTTCAGAATTTCTGTAAATTCTATGGATTTTCATTATTTATAAGGATAGTCATAAATCTTTATGTGTTTATAAGGACTGTCTTAAAAGAATCGATCAAAGTTTGCATGACTCGGTGGGATATGAGTAGCATGACATCTTGCATTTTGGTGTTCAAATGATCCAAGTTTGAAAGCCAAGTGCATACTTAAAGTCAACTTCAAACTATCCATCCATCCATCCGCTTTCACTTATCCTTTCAGGATGGCGGGAGGTGCTTGGAGCCCACCCCAGCTGTCTTAGTGAGGCAGGGTACACCCTGGACAGGTCGCCAGTCTGTCGCAGGGCCAACATATAGACAGGAGACAACCATTTGTACTCACATTCACTTCCACATTCACACCTATGGGCAATTTAAAGTTTCCAATTAAACTATCTATATCATATTTTTATGATTCTCACATGCAATATTAATTTTGCATTTGCCACTTCCAGCACAAAGGCTGTTCCTGCCACAGCGTCACCTACTTCCAAGGTGCATGGAGAAAAACAAGGGTCCAAAGAACACTTGGAGTATAAAGAACAGCTTTGATCCTTGACCAACAGGTTTTGGCCTGTGGTCATTGTCAGAGAATGATGAAGACTAATCCAGCACAATACCAAGAAAGCACAGGTTAATAGAACAAAAAGAAAAGAAAACTACAGAAACTAAAACGGGTACTAGCTCTCCTCTGTCCTGACTGGGCCATCTAGTAATAAGCAGCAGAGGGGAGATACTTTAAAAACAAAACAAAACCATCTATGAACGATGTAGATGTCTATCAGACTGCTCAAATAAATAAATCAGTAAGTAAACAGGTAGAAAGCGTGTTACTGTGTGTAACTTCAGTTTTTATAAATAGTTGTGTGCCCTTCTATGTATTAAGGCATGCAAACTGTCAAACCCCAGCATTTTAGTAACCACACTACAGAACATGGAAACACTAAGGCTGATGAAGTTTGACATTTTTTAATCCAAAAAGCGGTCCAGCATCCTTTGGATGTTTTGAAAGGCATCTCTGCCGAGGTAGTCCACCTGTCCCATCTCCCACAGCCTGCGGTGATCCAGCGGCTCAGTGTCTGCAGGTGTCTGCCACGACAAAGTGGGAAATAAACATCACATAATTATTCCATATAGATGCATTTAACAGAAGTCTCGTTTTGAAATCTGGCCGGATTTGAATTCTTACACAAAGACAACACAGTGTAAACACAAAGAGTCAGTGTGAATCGTCTGTGAAGAGGAGGAGGAGTATCACAGTAGCTAAAAAAAACAAAACCACCGCTCCACGAATCATGTTCTGGCAACACAAGTGAAGCTTTCACAAGCTGTCTGCTACTCTGTGCCACACATTTAAGGGAACACTGACAGTCAAAGGACGTTTCAACCAGTGCAGTAGCTCTACTTCATTCTGAACAGATTCAACTGGTACAATAAACATCGATCTGAAATATTGTAAGTAAACCAAATCAAAATGATAACTGCCACCAGCATGTGCTCTGTGCGGTTTTGAGCAACCAGTGTTGCCTTGAAAGAATGTGCCCTGCATAGCGCTGGCTCAGACACACCTCACTGAAACCTTTAGTTATAAGTTGCTGTGAGCCTGGAGAACGTGCTAATATTTCCACACTACGTCTGAGGGGCCGTCAGAACTAGTCTAAGGAATGACATAATTACGGTTTCATTTGCGATTCTGTTGACAAGAAAAATCTGCAGATTATTACAACATAAATTGTTTTACAGAACATAAATTTGGCAGCTGTAAATTCATACTTCTACGGTTTAAAGGACTACATACGGGATCAGCAGCCGTGTCTGCAGGAACGTCACTGCTTTCAGAGCCTTCTGCCCCCAAAGGTGGATCCTCAGCTTCTGACTCCTCAGACGATCTCGACTCCTCCTCCAACTGTGTGCCATCTGTGTGGGAACACTGCAGACGCAGGAATCATTTTACTAAACAGCAAACGTGATTGCATGTGCCGTACGCTGTTGTAAAAGCTTCTACATCACCTGATCGTGGGGATAACTCTGCTGATGCATGTTCATAGCTGTGATCATACTGGAGGGAATGTGGTTGTTCAAACTAATCGTACAAGCTTGTATAAACACAGTGCATCAAGTTGTAATGAATTAAACAAATGACCAAAGACAACGAGAAGCTCGGAGGCCCGTGGCAGACAGCAGGCTGTATCCCTGTCTTGTTGTGTTTTTTCTTCCTGGAGTCAAATGAAGTCAGGCTGAAATACTCACAACTACTACGATCATTACTATGATATATGAAAAACACAACTAGCTAATAAGGTTATTCATTAAGCTAATTAATGTACTGATAAGAGATTATATCGAATGAGTACTTACAGGAAAAGTCTGACTTGTGTTTAAAGTAGTTAATCCCCCTACTCTGACTCATGAGATGCACAGCTATGACAATTATATTTAGTAATAAACAAAAGCAAAAAATGATGCTTCAACAAAACACAGAAACTGTCCAAGAGCTTAACATACAGATCAGCATGTCAGTCTCAGCTTACCACAGCTGGTTCAGACTGTGAATAAAGGTACTCTGGAGGAGGAGGAGGAGAAAAATGTGCAAGCAGTGAATTCGAGGTGTCCAAGTTTTCTGTAAACGGCATCTTGGCTTCTCTTTCTTGGATCTGCACAAAGACAAAAAAAAAAGGAGGATAGTAAATGTTGGGCTGACAACCAAGACCAGCGCTGCACAGCCATCTGACACGTCTAGCTGCCACGTTCATGTTGCAGCCAAACTCTGCAGCAACTTATGTGACAGATTGACAAATCTTCAGCTACAGAGGGAGAAGTCAGCAGTGAAAACTGGTGCTGGAGCGGCTGCAGAGAAAACGTGCAGAGCATCTGCCAAACGTGGCAAAGCAACACTCTTCACAATGGAACAAAATCCAGCAAACTGGTGACAATGTATCCTTACATGAGTCCAACAAAGCATCGGATTTAAACCAGAAAGTGTGAGTAAGCCAGTCTGGTGCCTTCACTACAACATCATGACAGTGATACTGGTTTACTAACAAGGACACCACCTGTGAGCTGCTGTACTGCACAGGCACATGATGGTAAAGCAGAGACATCTCGGGGGTTTCACTATCAGCCTGATGGCTCATCCCATGTGAACGTTTGCATAGCTCAGTTGTAACTCATGCTGGTAACGTCTGCTGCTGTTTAAAGCCAATCTTTAGCTTCAGATGTCATTTTTGTCTTTGTCCCACTCAGATCCCTTCCTTTGACTCCTGGTGTGTGACTTTGGACCTCCACCCACCAGTGAGTCCCACACCTGTTCCGTTTCCCCCGATTAAACCTTTACTGTCCTACCCGCCCTCGTGCACATTCCTACCTGTTGTGGTTTCTTCTGCTCTTGCTTGGGCTGGACAACTGGAGCAGATGACACTGTGTGAATAAGGTATTCCTTCCACCACAGAGACACAAACTGCTCCATGTTGTGTGAGTAGCTGCTGTTTCCCTGCGAGTTCCAGGGTTTGTCTGCTCCAAGGAAGTGGATGATCTTTGCATTGTGGCCAAACCTGCAAGAACAAAACTGTAACTCCAACATGTCCAACTGTGGAAACCAGTAACACAGAGGAGACTGAAACCCACACGGTTCAGAGTATTTCCCAATTTATCAATTCCTCAAACCTATATTTATGTTCCAGAAGGTTCATTGGAGCGTCATCAGCTGTCACCGTTTGTTTTCTGTCAGTTTATTCTCGTTTCATAAGAACTCTATCAGTTGTGTTCAGACTGTAAGATTACATTCACAGTCAATGCAGAGATGCACAGTTAGCTCAAATTAAAAATGAACAACAGAAAACGTGCAGGGCTTAAAAACCCTCCTGATCCTAATATTAAGGTACACTACAATACTACAGATGTTATACTAAAAACACACTCAAGCCAGATAACTGCAGCATCCAATCAACGGTCGCCTTCATAGACCAGCTGAAAAGTGTCACACTAACACAGAGATGAAAAAGAAGCAAAGCGTTGTCGAAAACACCAGGACACATTCACACCAACAGGGTTATGGACCGGTGGCCTTCTGCTACAGCACTTTTCTACTTTACCCGACTGCCTCATTCACACCAGGACGTTTCTATGTATAAGTGCTTTCTAGCCAGCATTTTTCATACAGTGCTTTTCATGCCACATTCAAAACTGCAGCATTAAGACTGATCATGTACAGCAGCAGTTGGACATGTATATATCATATATATCATGGAGCATTCAGGAGTCTGGAAACTTGGCAGTTCTGTACCGAGCACAAGGGTGAACGGTCAGTGAGGGCGTGTGGAGTCAACTTTAACGGCTCTGCTTCGACGGCATTGTGCAAACACATCCTGCACAGATGGAAGAGGACAGCTAAAGCGACAAGACGAGCATAGAAAGTCCACCTCTGAAGAAAACTAGATTTTGGAGTCCAGATTAAAGAGATTTCTCAGAGTGATGCCAGCGACTGATCTGTTATCAAAGTTTTATTTCAGTGCCGACTGCACGTCTAGCAAATATGTTTTCACCTCAGTGATGCAGGCAGCAGATGATGCTCCTGTGACAATAAATACAAAACTATTTGATTTATGCCCAAAACAATGACATGCATTATAGGACTAGAACTAGCCTTTACACGTGGAGATATTTAACTGTGGGTTTTAAGTGGAAAAGAACCACAGGCAGCGCAGACACACTCACTGTTGGAAAGCAGGAAGGTAGCTGTAGACTGAGCTGGCACTGAGGTTGTAAACAAACGGTAGGTGTTTACTGAGGTCTTCCACTGACCAGCTACTGAAGAAAGAGTTCAACAGTCCTTGGTCTCCTCCTGTCAGCACACAAGAACAAAGTCCACAATAAAACAAACTCAATGTATGGTTTTTATCTTTTGTTCCCCTTTTTTTGTGTGACTGTGTAACAATTACCCAGGTTTGAACAATAAAGCAACACAACATTTACAAGGACTGCGGCCATTATTTTAGTAATCGAGTATCCTATTGATCCTTCCGTGCATTTTTTGAGTATAGGCCGCAGTTGATAAACGAAGCATCGAAGCAAAGAATTTGTCCTCAGATCAGCTCAACGGCTGCAACGATTCATCGAGCAATTCAAGGAATTAGATTTTTTTTTTTTTTTAAATCTTTGAAACAAAGTCCTGATATAAAGAGCTGAAAACAGGCCAAAATCTCAATATTCTTTTATTTTATTCTTCCTAAAGTTTGGTAGGTGTGCAGGTGCTAAAGGATCCTGCACATTAAAAACATGATGTTATGTCAGTGCATTTGATGCAAAGCTGTCCAAGAGTTCATTGTGAAAGGGTTAACTGTGAGATCCACACCCACCAGAGGCTGCCTGTGTGTGTGTGTGTGTGTGTGTTCCTGTCTAGCTATCTTTGTGAGGACCGTCATCTGCATTCTACTATACTTGTGAGGACCGACAGTCACTTGTGAGGACACACTCACCGGTCCTCACAAGTTTGAAGGCATTTTTGAGGCTCAAACAGTGGTTTTAGTGTCAGGGTTGCAATTAGGTTATGGTTCGGTTTAGGGTCAGGGTTAGGCATTCATTTTTAATGGTTAGGTAAGGGGCTAGGGAAAGCATTATGTCAATGAAGTTCCTGACTAAGATAGCTGAAGTCCTGGGGCCCGTTCTTCGTACGTCGCTCACTACATCCAAGATCAAATGACACATCCAAGATCAAACCATCGCGCTAACCGTGAGCTCGCTAATCCGGTTCCCCGAACACACCTGCTGTTGACGATTAGTACAGCTGGACGCAGTAATGTGAGATCACTGGGTGTCGTAAAAGGGGCTACGCATCGATAGTAGAAACATTGATCGGCAACCCTCTGATTGGTCGGCGAAAATGTCGAAGGAGCGCGCTCGGCTCGGTATTTTTCGGCAGCAGAGCAAGAACTCCTGAGTGAGGGATTTCAGGAGTTTCAGAGTTTAATCAGAACGCAAGGGAACACTGCAAAGGCTGCAAAAGCAAGGAGAGAGGGCTGGCAGGAAGTTGCTGACAAATTAAACTCGTAAGTAATTTAATAATAATAATAATAATAATATATTGGATTTATATAGCGCTTTTCAAGGCACCCAAAGCGCTTTACAATGCCACTATTCAGTCACTCTCACATTCACACACTGGTGGAGGCAGCTACAGTTGTAGCCACAGCTGCCCTGGGGCAGACTGACAGAAGCCAGGCTGCCATATCGCGCCATCGGCCCCTCTGGCCAACACCAGTAGGCGGTAGGGTAGATTTATTATATTACACTATATTATCCAATATTATATTACATTATATTATATTGTTATATTATATCCTCTTTCACATTAGAGCCACAACAGGACCCACTAGAACATGGGAACAAGTAAAAGTGAAATATAAGAATATTCTACAGAATGGTAATATTTATCACTTATATTGCTTTTCGTCTCTTGGAAAGAGAGCCTGAAATAATCTGTTTGTTTGTTCATAACAGCAACCAAGAAAAGGGCAGAGCAAAAAAAGACAGGTGGTGGTCCTGCACCCCCTCGTCAACAAGTTGGTTAAGTAAATAATATCCTCACGGGAAAATCGATATCTCTCAATGAGCACACTGTCGCGCTGAGCTAAAGGATCCTGTCTGTCCCGCAATATACGCTGAATTCTGAGGACTCTCCTTATCAATCTTGCACCTTCCGCAATGGGTTGCTCGCGTAAACGGACAGGACATGGCTGCGACAGACTTCCCAAATCCACCTTCGCTTTTATAGCCGTGGTCTCTCATCTTGATTACACGAAGTAATTTACAATTACTACTCTGAAATATGAATTACATCTGTAATAATCACATACATGTAATAGAATGTTAATAGTACATTTCCCTTTTTTAGGAAATGACCTGTATGTATCTGTGTGACATCAATAAAAGGATCAAGTGCTGCATTATCTTCAGTTACATTGATGTTATTTATTTATCGCTGTTGCTTTCGTATAAATGAAGCGGACATACCTGCGTGGCCGCGATCTAATCCTGTTTACATAAAGTAAACCTGCTCCCGAGCAGGTTTACGCTTACGGCTCTGTTGCTATGACAGCAAGTCCCGGATGAGCTTCGGGGAACCGACTGATCCAGGATCACGCGAAATCGTCAACAATCTAATCCAGCTAACTTACTTAGCGAGGTACGAAGAACGGGCCCCTGGTGAGGCTAGGTTGACATAATATAATGCATTTCTGAATCAGACCAGTCACCGCTCTCTCCCTGATCAGAACGAAACCAAAAGCTGACTGAATGTTTTTGTTGGGAATAAAACATCATTGACTTGCTTTCTATGAGCACATGACTCCAATTAGTTGAGCCATTGGAATTCAAAGCACTGTAGCTCATTGCTTGTGCCTGAGCCCGTGTAGTCGTGTGTTACCATCAAAGCTGCCGTGGCGACTGGCGTGATCCAGCAGTCTGGTGTGAGTGTGCAGGGACGGTCTGAAGACAAACACTCCTGAGTTGAAACAGTCGGGCCAGCCGGGATCAGGAGCGGCTGACAGCTCGTCCCTGTCAAACAGCTCGTCCACGTTACACAGCACCTGAGGAGACCAGAGGTCATCTAAACTCACATCTACACGGACTTCATCCACCTTAAGTTGACATCTGGAGGTATACATGTTACCTTTGTGTAGAAACAGGCGTCATAAGGGATAAAAAAATAAGTTTTAGTCTTCAAACGTGCTTTTTTACAGAAAGCATGAGAACATTACTCATTACAGAGCCTGCTGTGAAACACCTCAGCTGGTGTCTGTGAAGGTTCTCAGTCATCCAGGTCATCGTAGTCCAAGGAGCTTGCAAAGAAAAGCGTCTGGACTTTGGACGCTTTGGTCCCCCACAGAGGGACAAAGGACCCCCTGATGATCCTCTAATCGCCTGAGGTCACACCTTGGCTCAGGCGATTAGAGGATCATCAGGGGGTCCTTTGTCCCTCTGTGGGGGGAAACTCCCACTAGGTTTATATCTGGGACTCTCCACCATTTGACCTTAGAACTGAAGAAGCTTCTCGGATGAGAGGTGAAACGTCTTCAAGCAACTTAAAGAAGTCCAGACGCTTTTCTTTGCAAGCTCCTTGGACCTCAGCTGGTATTAGTTTCATTCAGTAGGAACATATTGTAGGTAGGTAGGTAGGTGGGTTGTTCTTGTTTTTATTGTTATTGTAACAAACTCTTTTTCTATGCTAAATGAAGATATCTGTGAGACACCATTTCCTCTGTGCTGAGAAGGCGACTGGCTCAAATGTGCCTTCACTACAAGGACACAAGGGAAACTGCTCCCACCCCGAGTGTTTGTGATCCTCCCCTCAACCAGCTTCAGACATATCGACATGTGTCAGTGAACTCACCAGAGTGTCGGCATCCAGAAAGACGCATTTGCTATACTGTGTCAGAGTCCAGCAGTGGATCTTAGTGAAAGTGATACCAAGCTCAGGACGTCCCAGCAAGGACAAGTGGTGGTAATCTTCACTGTCCATCACATCCACCACAATCACTTCATCAAACACATCTTCAAGGGCGAGTCTGTCGGGCGATTCATAAACGTCAGTATATGATTTTTAGCAGATGCACCTTCAGAGCCTGTTTGTTCAAGAGTAATGGGACACCTAACATTTTCACACACAGCTCCCATTTCACCTTATGTTTGTTGCTCCCATCCCAATAACATCTGGCCAGTATGCCAACTTAACGTTACTTCATGTAGTGACAAATGTGGGTCACTTACTTCACTTTGAATTTTTCCTATATGAAAAGAAACCAAACCACAACTACAAGTTTCATCACCTGGTTCAGACCAGAGTAAAAGTATTTACAGCACTTCACTTGTTCTGCATTTTTCATGTTACAGTCCCAATTCCAAATTCTACACACACAATAACCCATAATGGAAAAGTCTGGATGCAAATTTTTTTATTTTTTTTTTAAAAGCTCTTACAACAGTTGGATAAGGATCGAATGGCTCGTAGCAACGGGCAAGATACGCCCATACTCCCGAAACACCTTCCACAGAACACTGAGGGCCACGGTGGAATGCCTTATCCTAGCCCACAAAACATGTGCACTGGTTGGGTAAACTCCCATGCACCCTTGAATATCTTTGAGAGGGTAAAGAGCTGGTCCAGTTTTGCGCAACTGGGACGATCCTCCTGTAACCGAGGTTTGACTAATGCAGGCGTGTCCAACTCCAGGCCTCGAGGGCCGGTGTCCTGCAGGTTTTAGATGTGTCCTTGATGCATCACAGCTGATTTAAATGGCTAAATGACCTCCTCAACATGTCATGAAGTTCTCCAGAGGCCTGGTAATGAACTAATCATGTGATCCAGCTGTGTTGACCCAGGGTGAGATCTAAAACCTGCAGGACACCGGTCCTCGAAGCCTGGAGTTGCCCACCCCTGGACTAATGGATGGTGGGCTCTCCTCTCCAGCACCCTGGCATAGACCTTCCCAGGGTGGCTGAGGAGTGTGATCCCCCTATATTTGGAACACACCCTCCGGTTCCCCTTCTTAAAAATGGGAACCACCACCCAGGTGTGCCAGTCCAGAGGTACCACCCTTGACCATGCACCATTTCAGAGCGTGTCAACCAAGACAGCCCTACAACATCCAGAGCCTTCAGGAACTCAGGGCGAACCTCATCCACCCCCGTGGAGTTGTTTAACTGCCTCAGTGACCTCGGCCTCAGTGATGGAGGAGTCATCCACCCGTCCCCAGACTCTGCGTCCTCTACAGAAGACGTATCAGTGGGTTTAAGGAGGTCTTGGCTCCAAAGTCCCACAGGCTAACCAAGCCTGATAGAACTGCTTCTTCAGCCTGATGGCTCCCTTTATCTCTTGTGTCCTGACCTGAATGTACATTTCTGTAGGACTCAGACAATGACTGTGCACCAACATCTCCCACCTTTGTTTGATCAGTTCCACAAAGCAGAATGAGAGAATCTGCCCAAAATTAGATGCATCAAGCTTGTAGAGTCATACACGAAAAGAACTGAGGCTGTAATTGCTGCAAAAGCTGCATTAAACACAGGCTGTGAATACTTATATACATATGAAGATTTTTAGACTTAATATATTTTGGAATAGGGCTGTAACAGGACAAAATGTGGAACAAAAGCTTTCTGGAGCCACTGCATAAAGATGAAAACACCCTTGGAAAAGATATTTAACAATGGCTGAGCATACTTCGAGCACACATGAGGGAGTGAGACTAAATTCTTTTAACGTTTGACACATGGTTCATCATTCTCCCACCTTGACTGCTCAGAGACATTTGGTGTGATCATGGCAACTATGTGGCGAGTTGTTCCATGCCGCCGCAGACTTCTGGCCACTACAGCGGCTCCCATGCAGTAAGAGTCTGTGGTGGCAAGGGTCACAAAAGCCTCAGCAGCTGGAGAAAGAACAAAAAGACCCCATCAGGCTGACTGACCCGGCTGACGTGTGTTTGTCATTTAATCTTTGTTGGATTTGGCGTTTCTTTGTTGCAGCAGGAAAAGTAACCACTGCATGGTTTGACTTTTACATGAGGTCCTGATACCCTGTTCATACTGAGAGTTAAGTAACAGTGACCCTTTCACAAGCGATATCAGTAAAGGCATGTTAGAAAGAAAAAGAATACTTGTAGTATTTAAAATATTTCAGGATCTTTGTGGAACAAGGAGCTATTTTAAATAAAGAATACAATTCAGAAAGCCACTATGGACAGATCCAGGCCTGACCTGGTCCAAATCCACGCACTCCACCCCAGACACTGTTTAATGACCTATTAAGGAGCCTATGATAGGTTAACATCAAGCAGATGCACTTCTAGTAAGACCAACTGAGACTAATTTTGGTCATTCTCAGTGGAAAATATGTTGAGGTTCAGACTCTGAAACTGTACCTTTCAAAATGTTATTTGACAGAATTTAAAAAACCAGTCGTAACATGTTCAGAACACTGCACTACGTTTTACACGTGCCTGTTGTCAAGCTTACCTCACGAGAACCAGTAAATGCACCAGCTGTGCATCATATTGTTGTAGTGAGTAACTGTTTAAATTGTTTTCACTGTGATCTGCAAAAAACTAAAGTGATTTCCATTATGCTTTAAAGTTTTAGCACGTCTGATGTGTAGAAATCTGCAGCAGCACTGAGAGCACACTCAGCCATCAAATAATAAACTGGAGCTAAAATGTTTTATCTTACCGCTCTGTGCGCTAAAATCACCACGACACCATTCAATCTGTGCATTTTGCACCAGCGTTGCATTTTACTGGCACATTTTCTACCTTCTTTACCAGTTTTTAATCCCCATTTGAGAATGTCTCTGGAGTAGTTGGAACACATCAAACCTGATCATTGGATCGTCACTGCTACAGATGAGCTAAATTCACTTTGTAGTGCAGGGCGCAGGGGCCTGTACTGTAAAGTAGGTTCAGCACACACATGACCTCTCAAGGTGGGTAGCAATACACGGGCGGTAGCAGAAGGACCTCTGAAACATGGGAAGCTCTACTGGCAGGAAGATAAATATAAGCGTAATATCAGAATAAATGCAAATATGAAAGGGTAGCTGCATAATACAGACTGAAGTAACCTAAGCTGATGTGAGTTCGTAGTAGTAAAAGAAGGGTAGGGTTACTTAAGCACTTTGGTCAACTGATACTTCAATGCCTGTGGGGCGGTCAGCTCTGCAAAGGTACCATCAAGGCTGAAAGTACATACAGGTTTTAGAGCAGGGGTCTCAAACTCGCGGCCCGGGGGCCACTTGCGGCCCACGTCACCCCTGCTTGCAGACCAAATCTTGAAGTGAAGAATTATAATGCAGTTTGGCCTTTGAAGTGACTTTTTTTGTTAAAATAAGTGATTTAATATGAAGGCAATATGAGCAGAGAGCACAAACGTGCTGAGGGATTGGCTGTGTTAGTTCACAAACTAGTGTGTAGCACAAGTGCTGCTGTGTGTGTGCACAGACACAGAGGACCAGTGTGTTTGTTTGGTAGTTCACTGAAAGGATTCGTTTAGTGAAGAGGGAGGAGCAAACAGGCTTGTTTTACAATATTTGACATAAAAAAAACCATTTTAGGAAATATTTGTGGCTGTTTTCTTGTCTGTTGGGGTTTTTGTAGTACTCGAACACTAAAGTGGCTCGTTGAAGTTTGACACCCCTGATTTAGAGTCACACACAGAGTCCAGACGTGCGTTTTATTTCTGCTGTGTTTTTAGAAAGGCATGCCTTTGTCTGGGTTGTGAGCTGACCAGCCTGAAATCTTCCATCTAAAAACATTTGAATCATCAAGAAACAACATCAACAACAAACTGGTTTCAGTTTTCAACCTACTTTGTTTAAAAAAAAATACAGTAGATTTCTACGTTTAAACAGCTGAGATGCTCGGATCAAATATGGCTTAAAGATATCTGCATTCTGTTTTGATTTACATTTACACAAAGTTGGTAACTGTGGTTGTACATTTAGGATGGGATGTATTTTAGGTGGGATTTGTGTTGTTGTTGTTTGTGTGTGTCAGTAAAAGCCACAGTCACTGCAGTGGTCAGTAGTTTCACAGAGTGGCTGCATCGCCACCATCGCAATGACAGGACACAGGATTGAAGTTCTGTGAATGTAAGTATGTTTTAATAACCTTTAGACTTGGCCTCTGCTGGGAACACTCTTAATAATAAATAACAGCCCACTGCTGGTTCTTCTGATGCGTGGATATATGGTTACACTCCTATTGTGGTTGTAAATCACGCGTCACGTAGAGCACAGAGTGTGCATGGCTTAATATCCCGAGCATGCAGTCAGATCACAAGCATGTTAACCTTTTGTCTGCACGAGTGTCACATTTCACGCGGCTCACTGTGTGGGAGAGTGCTGGGGAACAGCAAGCAAAGACTTTCATGTCAGAATTACACTGCGCCGTTTTTCATTGAGTGGAAGCTTGAGCGAGTTACGACTCAGTTAAAGAAGTTAACCTGTGGAGGGGTTAACTGAGTTATTACTGTGGGCTCTACCTTACATATAAAGCGCCCTGAGGCCAGTGGCGTGTCTAGAAAATTTTTGTTGGGGGGGCCAGGTAGGGGCACAGATTTGGAGAAGGGTGGCAGATTTAATTGGCAGATAATGTTTTAAAAAAAGAATTCTACCAACCCTTAACCATAATTCAATAATCCTATAAACCTAATAACCAAATGCACTTTTAACTCTTATTAGAATGAGATTTTAACCACTACGGTGCAAAGTTTTTAGATACTGCGTTGATAAAGTACAAGAGATACAATCAGTGCTTTGTCAGTGTTTACTCAGCAGTCAAGGACAACAATATTTGCATAGTATTTTTACTGACATATAGTGCACATATGTTTTGGGCAAAAACATTTTTGAAAATTAAAATACGAACATTTGTAACAAACAATTGACAAATTAGCCAATGCCAATGCAAAACTTTCTCTGCCTGTTAAAAAAAGAAGATAATCTTCTCACAAACTGGTGTTTGATTTTGAAACAGGAAAAAAGTGGAGAAACAACTGAAAAGACTAACATTTGAATGAAACCTGAAAGCAAGTAAATACTTTCTCTGCTGCCTTATGGTAAACTTTGGTAATATTGATAAAGAACAACACTGGCTGATGATAAAATACATTCAGCTGGCATGGTGACACTGCCAGTATTAACCTGCAGGGCTGGACTGGGACAAAAAAATTGGGCATTTTTACTACAGACCGACCCACCAGGTAGTAAAGCCATAAAGACTTTGACTGAAAACAAATGCTGTTGTGACAGTGATGTACAGTCTTGTTGGTATATGTATGATTTCTATACATTTTACGTCAGATAAAAACTTTGGTTGTAAGATTTAGATAATTATTTAATAAAAACTAGGTATTTTAAATGAGAATAAGAAAGAAAAGTATTTCTTTGTGCCCACCTTTCCCTGTTAATGCCCTACATGCCCCCCTGGCAACACTTTGCTAGACCGCCCCTGCACAGTTACCAGCTGTCAGCTACATAAAAAAGGATCCTGGTGTTATTTGTCTCTCAGAAACAGTTCATAACTTCAACTCATCCATGTCACCTGAAAGGTAAACCTGTTTCTCCATCACAGCTCTGATGATTCAGTAAGGACATCTCCTGGTTTCATCTTCATGTTTCCCTCTCACCACATATCCAAACCCACATCATGACCAGCAGCTTTACAGCTGTGGCTCCAGCAAACATCAGCTGATACTAGAAATTAATATTAAATAAATTCTAACAACAGCTGATCGAGCTTAAACGTGCTGCTGTTGTTTAGCACGACATCCGCTGGTTTCCTCTTTCTGGCGCAAAGTGAGCGATAAACAAGAGAGAAAAGCCGATCAGCTGATCATTGATCAGTTTCATGATTGAAGTAGCAACAGGAGAGGGAGGGGGGAGAATGAGAGAAGAGGCAGCTGTGCAGCATAAAGACAGAATAAATCCAGCTTTGTGTCTTTTTTCCATTCTAGCTAAAGTCCGGGACAAACTGCGTCTCTTCTCAGCTCAATACGAAACGCGTAATATTTTCTCTGAATGAGGGACCATTCCATTTTTTAAGGAGCCGTTGGCAACTCTACTAACCTTATGAATAAAATAAAGTTCACTATCAGTAACATCATAGCACCACCCAGCTGTATAAAAACTCCATCAAGCTGGCTAGAACGCAGTACGAGTTATTGCAACTGACAGTAAAAAGTCAGCAACATGAAAATAAACTCCACCTAAACTTGGTTTATATCTGACCCAGATAGACTGCAGGTCATAACTTCTTACCTGAAGTTCAGTTCACCTGACACTCAGACTGGTGGCTGCCTCGGGGCTCTCCTCCTGCCTCCCCTTCCCTCATCCACCTGCTGGCCTCTGTGGAAGCCCCGCCATAGCCACCACCAAACAACTGAGTTATTTTTACATTTTACACATCTGCCAGCATCTGGCCAATCCACCACCTCTCATTGTTCATGCCATTACAAAAAAAATAAAAAATAAGTCACCGGGCAGATGCCCGGTATGCCCGATGGCCAGTCCAGCTATGTTAACCTGCAACCAAATCTGCAGCTCCATACAGCAATGTTACGACGTAGATTATATCTTATAACTCATAACTCTTATGTTAGCTGCCCTCAGTAGCATACTGTCAGAAATATTCCACGGCTGCAATAATTCTTTAAGTGTTATTTTTTCCTTGGTATTCTAATTTCACCGAAGTTTACTAAACTCAACAAACTTAATATTACTTACCGGGACATTTATTCTGTCCTCATTTTCTTTCACCGAAAAATTGTTTCCTGCAGTGCCTCTTTCGCGCTTGGCTCTCCTACCTTTGCTAACGTGATGCGCATAGCGCAGAAGCGATGCTGCATTCACTTACACTCGGATATCTGAGCGTCACCGTGAAAACATAATCGGACATTTGATATTTGATTGAATTTTATTATTTTGCCTTTGGGGTGGCACCTGGGGTGGCCAGTCTGGTTTGGGGGGTGGCCTGTGCCCCCCCCCAGGCCACCCCGCTGGACACGCCATTGCCTGAGGCGACTGCTGTTGTGGTTTGACGCTGTATAAATAAAACTGAATTGAAAGAAGGTCACGCACACTGACGCGTACTTGATTCCTCAGTAGAACAAAGTATAACGTGATAAAGACTAGATCGTGTGTGTTAAAGGAAAAGCCACCTACCTGACATTCCTGTTGACAGAAGCTTTGTGCACACCTGACAGCTGCACGTATCCACAGAGGAGATCAGGAATATGCGGCACGTGTGTGAAAGTCTCCCTGCAGCGCTGTGGGAGCAGCCAATCACAAAGGCCCGGGACAGACCCGGGTTAGCAACGGCTAAATCCCGAGAAACGCCACCAAACCACAGCTCATTCAGTTGTTCCTCCCGACCGTGTGACACTGGGCTGCTGGTGCTGCTGGTTACCTGTTTGCTCAACTGGTCATTCAACCAGCACAAAGGAAGCTTTGACTGATGTTGTGCAACACACTCTGCCCTAATGCCCCTTTGTTGACCGCCCTCCTTTCACTCCACATGCGTGACAGGTTACCAATCAGCCGGTGTTTCGGCTCGACACCCCCACTCTGTTACTGTTTGTAACGAACTGCTGCAAAAAGGAAGCTGGCCATCACAACACGAACACCTTCAGTAAAAACACTCGTCATTTATTCAGATATAAGTTGACTTAGTGTGAGTAATAACTGTGCATATGAGCAGTGAAGTGCTTTAATGATGTAGCGTCTATCAAAGAGAACAAATCCTGCATTTCATGACCTATGTGGCTGTGGCAGCTTTTCCAGCAGCTCTGCAGCACCGCACTACACCATCTCCGCCCGCCGGATTAATAAAGTCTAATCTAATCTATTTTATGGACTTTTGTATCATTGATAGCATTAATGTATCTTTTAAAAGACACCAGCATTCACATGTCTACCTCACAGGTGTGACAACCAACCCCAGGACCAGTGCGATGCCCACCTGACCCAGTGACAGCTGCCTATTATGAGCTCAGTAAGAATGCAACGCTGTGTGTCACCGTTACATTCTTTGTTCATAACAGCGCATTTGTTGAAACCGTATGTGTATAGGTGGTGCAACATCGACAAAGCCAGTCCATATTAGAGGTTAGAAATTAAAATGGAAATGAGTGGTTTCCATCAAATTTTTTTAGATCATATCTGGCTGAATATGACATAAGATTTCATTATAAACTAGATGAAACATAAAGAAACTCCTGTTTTTTATGTGTGTATTTCTAACTTTCTGCTTCTTCATTCAGATCAAACTGAGGTTATTGTACTCGGCCCTGAGAATCTTAGAAATATGGTATCTAACCAGATTCTTACTCTGGATGGCATTACCTTGGCCTCCAGTAACACTGTGAGGAACCTTGGAGTCATTTTTGACCAGGACATGTCCTTCAACGCACATATTAAACAAATATGTAAGACTGCTTTCTTCCATTTGTGCAACATCTCTAAAGTTAGAAATATCCTGTCTCAGAGTGACGCTGAAAAACTAGTTCATGCATTTATTACTTCCAGGCTGGACGACTGTAATTCATTATTATCAGGATGTCCAAAAACTCCCTGAAAAGCCTTCAGCTGATCCAAAATGCTGCAGCAAGAGTCCTGACAGGGACTAGAAAGAGAGAGCAGATTTCTCCTGTTTTGGCTTCCTGTTAAATCCAGAATTCAAAATCCTGCTCCTCACATACAAGGTCTTAAATAATCAGGCCCCATCTTATCTTAATGACCTTGTAGTACCATATCACCCTATTAGAGCACTTCGCTCTCGCTCTGCAGGCCTACTTGTTGTTCCTAGAGTATTTAAAAGTAGAATGGGAGGCAGAGCCTTCAGTTTTCAGGCCCCTCTTCTGTGGAACCAGCTTCCAGTTTGGATTCAGGAGACAGACACTATCTCTACTTTCAAGATTAGGCTTCAAACTTTCCTTTTTGCTAAAGCATATAGTTAGGGCTGGACCAGGTGACCCTGGATCCTCCCTTAGTTATGCTGCAACAGGTGTAGGCTGCCGGGGATTCCCATGATGCACTGGGTGTTTCTGCTTCACTCACTATGTGTTGATAGACCTCTCTGCACTGAATCGTTCGTTTTTATTGGTTCTGCCGGAGGTTTCTTCCCGTTGAAAGGGAGTCTTCTTTCCCACTGTCACCAAAGCGCTCAAAGGGGATCTTCTCTGTATTATTCTACAGTCTTTACCTGAATATGTGTATTCTCATAAAAACTAGAGAAGCATTTAGATATGAAACAAGTCCAACAGCTTTGTCTTTGCACTCCAACAAAAGGATTTAAAATGAAGCATAAAAATGGGAGCAGACTTTCAGCTGCTCAGGTACGTTTGTGTGGACTTGGTGCAGGTTAAACACAACGAGGGTTCCAAAATACAAACACAGATCATTTTATTTGAAACATTAGCGTACATTAAATCCACTCACAAATGCAACATTTCTCTCATCTAAGTCAGATGTAAACAACTAAATAACCTGGATCACATCTCGGTTTGTAAACCCAGACAAATTAGTAACAGACTAACAAAGCTCAAAGCATCTGTACACACCAGCTCCCCAACTATCTACATCTCACAGGGATGCAAACTATTTCAATATTTTAGCATCGTAAGAGTTCACATCACATTACAGTCTGAGTGTCTGCTGATGAGCCCTCAGACTGTAATGTGAAGCTCATTTATGACCAATGTCCCAGTGTGAGTCTGTGGGACAGCACACAACGTGTCACACTAAAACAAACACCTGATGAGCATAAATGCGTCGGCCCAGTGATCTGTGGCTGCTGCTCGTCTGAGGCACTGATTCATTAAACCTTTCACAAACTCTCTGTTTGCTAAACATGAGCCGACACATCTACACATCCCATGTAAATATACCAAACACCTGAATTCAGCTGCTAAATGTTCAAACTTTTAGTGACATCGTATTTAGGACACTGTGTACAATTACTTCTCATCTTTTGGCATAAATCATATGTTGATAAAGAGCTGCTGATTCTGAGCGTTCATCTACAAAGCAGCAGACTGACTGTTAGGACGATAAAAAGGTTTTGGACAGACGGAGGAAAATGAATATTTATAATCAAGCTCAAGATAGCAAGAAACTCATGTTTGTGCTGTATGTTACATTAAGAGCAAAGATCCTAAGAGTTGGCTACAACGAGTGCAATAATAAATGTGCATTTTTTGTGTTTCATGAACAGATGTGCTCACACTGCAACCAACACTACAAACATCTCCATGCGCTCAGCACGGGCTGTGCTTCCTGCTGTCGTTTACCAGCACTGGAAATGTGCGTGGCCTCCTGAAGAATGTGCACTTCCACTAAACGCTTAAATCATGCGACAAACACGGTTCTTTTACTCTAAAATACACATTTTCAGTTGATTTTCATCGGTCACACACTGAGCCTAAACTACAGCTCAACTAATGAAAGCTCTCCTTCAGTTTGAAACACCTCCAGGGACCAGGCTGGCTAGCATGAACACACCCTGCTCCAAACGGGGTCACTGCTGTGTTTGGATGTGTTCATTTTGCGCTGCCCAGCAGCTTTTATATCCCTGTTCTCTGCAGAGGTGTGCGCTACGCTGAATAGTATATGTGTGTATTTAGTAAACTGTAGTAACGAGTGTTTTAAACGGGAACCCTACAGAGGAGACTTACTGTTAAAAATATCACCTGCATGAATATTTGCACCTACTTTAAAATAAATGTGTGTATTACCACAGTGCCAGAGTATTCATCTTTACAGTAGTTACACACAGCCAACAAACACAAATACAATGCTCCTTTCAAATCACCTTTGGGATATTCTGATTTTTGTTAAAGACACAAAGAGAAGATGCACACTCAGATGTTTGCAAATGGACAGTCTTCAAGCTGGGCTACAGTTGTAGTTCTGGTTTAAGTCGATCAGGCTGCAGAAGCACCACCAACAAGGCTGACTGGAAGTTGAATGAAGTCCTCTGGCAGCAGGAGAGACGCGTCTAGTTTGTCTGGAGCAGGTTGCTGAGAACTGAAGTTAGAAAGAGCACAGCGATAAGCCAGTGCCTGTTCACAGTCACCACCAGGGGGCAGGCTGGGCTTAGTTAGTCTTTTTGGTGCTGTTCTGGATGTTGCCAATATCACGCTCCATCGGACCTTCATTTAAGACTTGTTACATATAATCACTGATTATTTCCCCCTAATCATTCTTTAGTATTCGAGCTGCGAACAGCAGACTGATCTGCATTCAAACATTTTAAATATTCACTTTGTGCACTCTGATTTTTCTCCTTCCAGTTCACACTTAACATGACTTTATCATATCAATGAACATCTGTTAGCAAACAAGCTCACTCACTGCTCAGGTCACACATTTCAGAGCGTAACAGTTTTAAAACTGTTGACTGACCAGTCATCGCTCCTGTGTCACAGCTGAGAAAACAAGTAACACTAAAGCTACAGTAACTAGAATCTACTCTGTAATGAGGGGCTGAGAGGTACTCTTTACTGTTACTCTGTGACAGCGTGACAGTCAAGCACCCCAGGCAGGTCTCAGTGATCACCTTGGTGATGGGTGTGGTCTCGTCATGAAGGTTCACTGAACGGTTTGATGAGGTGATGCTGCTGTCCTCAGCAGATCTCAGTCCAGTGAACACTCCTTATTAACTCATTCACTGCCAGGGTTTTTGAGCATTTTTACTCATTTTTGAAGAGCCACAGAAAACTGTGTGTTATGATCATATAAACGCTGAACCTACCAAAATGAAGAACAGACTCTCTTCTTCCATCCAAAAAAAAAAGCTTGTTTCTACCATTTTCCATTCTTTAGTAATCAGCTGTAGAAGAGAGGTGGGTTCCACCAAAAATGCCTGTTTTGACCACAAAAAGGGAGAAAACGAGCTTTTTGTGAAAAATACATTTCAAGCAGTCTGATGTTCACTGACAAGCTGCCCGAGGTTGTATTCTAGCCCCTCCCATTGGAAACGTAATTGACGTCTATAGACGTCAATGGCAGTGAATGAGTTAAGACACCTTTTGTAACTTCGTAGTAAGCAGCCAGCTTGAGCCTGATTCATGGCCGTGTCACAGAGCCCTGACGCTCTGCAGCCTTCTCACAAATAAACTGTGAATTATCACTGGTGTAGAAGTAAAGACAGGAAACAAAGAAAACAGTCTTGTTTCTCCAAAAACCTCACATTTTTCATTCTGTTGAAGCCCTTCGCCCCTGGTGGTGGAGAGAATACGATCGTACACTCCCGTCTTCAACCCAGGTTACAAAAATCAAGATGTGCAGGCCGTCCGAAACAACACCAAAAGTGGCGCATGCGCGGGCAGCTTTGGGGCGTGTCACGCCACCGTGCGTGGACTGTGAGAACTTACCTTGAGGCTCGGAATGAGTGCCTTGGTGTCCTTTACCACTCTCTGGATCTGCACCTGGATCAGAAACACTTATCAGGATGATGTCAGAGTCCTGTTATCTGTAATCAGCAGTAATACTGAAATCATTATTACAGAAACGAGGGATACCGACCTCCCTGCAGCTTGAAGCACAGTTTCTTCTTCTGATAAGCAAAGTAACTGGACGCTGCTCCCACCAGGGCAACGCCTACGGCACTGATGATTCCTGCAATCGGACCACTCCCTTCGAACGGAAAAAGGACACAGACATTACTGGAAGGGACCCACTTTAAATGTATTCAAATTCTATTTTTTAATCGGTATGTCAAATGACTTCGTTTATCAAGATCAGAGTAAAATCACTTTAAAGCAGGAGTGTCCAACTCCAGGCCTCGAGGGCCGGCGCCCTGCAGGTTTAGACGTGTCCTTGATCCAGCACAGCTGATTTAAATGGCTAAATGACCTCCTCAACATGTCTTGTAGTTCTCCAGAGGCTGGGAATGAACTAAACCTGTGAATCAGGTGTGTTGACCCAGGGTGAGATCTGAAACCTGCAGGACACCGGCCCTCGAGGCCTGGAGTTGGGCACCTCTGCTTTAAGAGTGGCAAATGTTTGCAAATACTTGTAACGTGATACCTGCTCAAGTGAGAAATCGAAACAGCGCTCTGTGTTTGTTTGGCTCACAAACATGATCGTTAGAGTTTAAGATTTTAGGAACAATTCAAAAAGCTTGATCCAGACCCAGTCCATGAGCTGTAATGACCACAGTTCACCACACGATGGCGGTACCTGTGGCGTTAATAACTTTCAATGCCACAGTTACTGGCAGCACTGGGAAAATGTGCAGGAAGGCAAATGAAAGGCAGATGCAGCAGCTCCAGTGCAGGGCGTGGCAGCATGAATAATGAAGCTGTTCTTTGAAGCCACACTGAGTCACTGAGCTTTGTCTCATGATGCTGCCGATCACTAAAACAGGGAGTTGCCTGGATATTAAACAACAAGAAAACAAGGCAGGCTGGCAGCTGTGTGCATGACTTACTGCTGGGAAATGTGGAGAATGTCACTCACTGCTCTCCTGTCTCACACAGGACCCCCGAGGGCTTAGCGTGATGTGTCTGTTATGTTATTATGATACTGGGACATAAGTCGAGGTCATTATAAAATCTAAATCCTACAGCACAACAACTCTTGTGGATTTAGGAATCATATTTCAGATACACTGACCGTTTCAAGCTGCTTTTATGATTTTATTATTATGTGTTACACTTTTCTCAAAATAAAATCCAAATCCCTTAAAGACTCGAAGCAAAAACCAAAAGTCCAGTCACACAAAGAGCAGTTCAGAAGCTGAGCTGTGCCAGAGAGAAGAAGCATCATCGGATCACACATCAGAAAGTCTACCCCGGGAAGTTTGCAGCTCTACATGTTGGATGTGTCAGCTGAGGCTTTCAATGCGTGCTATCCTAAGAATGCCGACTGTGGAAGAGATACGCAGGCGTGTCCTGACACAAAGGGATGGCAGTAAAAAACCTGATTTCCAGTAAGCAAACCAGTTGTCATGAACATGGATGAACATGTGATATTTAGCTGCATTCACAGTCAGACGTTCTTTAAAAAACTCTCCCAGTATGAGGTGCTGCTGGTATGTGGTCCCCTCTGACTGTCAAAGTACTACAAAGCACACATTTGTTTGCACAGCAACAAATTACACAGAAAATGAAGTAACATAAAAAAGTATCCCAATGACCACAATCCTGGCACCCAGCAAAACAACATGTCTAACTGCTCATTTTGAGTCCATCAGATATTGAAAACAGCTTTTGTAAACCGCCGCATGACCCAACAGCTCATTGCACAGCTTGTAACAGATCCATGGCCCGCTCTAACAGAGGTGTTAAGATCTGCTTTAAGTTGGACATCCAAACATAGAATTCCTCGGGCATGTTAGCGTTTAACATCTTCAGGATGTGGCCCCACAGAAAGTCTGGATCTGCAACGACACAATCGTAGCAGGGTTTTAACCAGAGGAACCAGACCGGGGGGCCATTAGCAACTTAAACAAAATGCAGCCCATCAAACAGCCAGCACATAATCCAGCTCCTACCCACCAAGGTAATGAGCTAGCAGAGCTTTCAAAACAACTAGTAACAGGAAGTCCATAATGATAAAAACGTATGTAGGAAAGCAGAGGCATTCTGTGGTGCTTCCTCCATGACAGGAAACAGGAAATGACCAACAACAACTCAAGAGCTTCGATTCTGAAGACGAACACACAGGAAGAAGGGCTGCGCGTCTTCAAGGCCGAATAGATAAATGTTGGTCTCATGTGCTGAAACCTTTTTATAGCGACTGCACAACCAAATGATCCACTGTTATTATTACAGCTCATGATTACATCATCACCACATTTAAACAAATTCCACGTGATCATAAAAACAAGAACACTGTTAGTGCTGGAGACTGAGCATGGTCCTCATATGGAGGACACACTGTGCAGGTCTAGCAAAGCATGGACTGAAGATCAAACGTGGGACTCACCTTGAGGCTGGTCAGCGCCACCTGTGAGAACACGGGATTCACATTAATCAACAGTGTTTATTACAGACGTGCTTCATACTGTGACACTGATGTCATGTCATGCTAATGCTAACACGAGGACGAGCGAGCTGCCTTAGTGCAGCTTCGTGCTTCTGGATTCTTGTTTTTCTGTTTACTGCTGCATTCATGTGGTTCAAAGTGCGTCCTGGTTGTTCTTTATAACCACAGATGAACCAAAAGGCACACGAGTCCTCTAAGACTGTCTGCAGAGCTGCTGCTCTGAGGCAAACCTGTGTGTGTGTGGGTACAGTACAACAGGCCCATCGAGTGCTGCATTTCTGCACTCGTCCAGGCAAAGCATGGACTGAAGATCAAACGTGGGACTCACCTTGAGGCTGGTCAGCGCCACCTGTGAGAACACGGGATTCACATTAATCAACAGTGTTTATTACAGACGTGCTTCATACTGTGACACTGATGTCATGTCATGCTAATGCTAACACGAGGACGATTGTGCTCATTGGCTGATCTTGAGCAAAGTATAAGTATTTTTTGTGGCATGATAACTTAGGACAGCAGTGCACTCCTGCTACTCTTGTTAAATGAAACATGTAGTCATAATATTTGTAAGGTAAAAACGAGACAAGATGAACCAAAATACTGCATACCCTGAGGACCCATGGCACGACCTGGAAGAAAAGGTTAGACGTCAGTCAGAGAGCTGACCTCAGACTCTCAGCACAGCAAATCAACATGACATCACATACCTCAGTCATGACTTGTCTTTCCTGTCTTTGGTCAAAATACAACTAATTATTCTAATGCTGTCACTAAACCAAGACCAAGGGTGTCCATCTCCAGGCCTCCGGTGTCCTGCAGGTTTTCGATGTGTCCTTGATCCAACACAGCTGATTTAAATGACCTCCTCAACATGTCCTGAAGGTCTCCAGAGGCCTGGGAATGAACTGATCATGTGATTCAGGTGATCTCTAAAACCTGCAGGACACCAGCCCTCGAGGCCTGTGTCCTGTTATCTAGGAATTAAAAAACAAAAAGATCTACACTTGTTTTTCTGTATTTTCCTTTTTTCCAATGATAAGAAGAAACAACATTGCAGCAGTTCTGATAAATGATGAGACGTTTTGATCTGTCCTTTGGTAAAAATAGCTTCTAACCATTTAAAGGTCAGCAGAACAGCATCAGCAGCTCAGTACTGATCTACACAGGAGCACCTCAGACTGGTCCTAACGTAGCACCTTTCTAGTTCTGGTGACCACTTCAAGTCTAAACAAAAACAACAAAGTGAAAATGCTTTTATGTCCCATCCTCAAACCTCCAAATGTGACCAATAAAAACAGTTCCAAAAGCTCCATCGCAGCTTTTTAACCTTTCACACAGCGGTCACTGCAGCTATTCAAAGGCTGTTTACTTGTACGTCTGTCAGTGTTGATGGTATACTTGCACATAAACCACTGCACTGGACACTGATGTGTCCCTCCAAACCCTATTTGTTATAGTTTATATACATGCTGTTATATTGACATGTTTTTTATCACAAATATTTGAGCTATTTTATAGTTTTTACACAGCGTATATTATTTATTTGTGTCTACCTAAGTGGATGTAAAAAACTCTTTGAAAAGTACACGTTTAAAAAGAAGAAGTTCAAAAATCTTTTTTTAAGCCTAAAGAAGAATAAAAATACTAAAGAAAAACATCCAGAGTGCGGCTGTCATAATTCATGCATGGAAGGGTTAAACAGATGTGCAGTAAACTCATTAAATAACAAATAAGGGGCCAAAGTGCATTAACCTCAATGATAAAGACGGCCAAAAGAATCTACTGCAATAAAGACTAAAAATAAAAAGATAGTTGCTTCTGTGCATATGAAACTGTCTCTTTTGTCTTTAAGTAATTTTAGTTCCCTCGAGACAACATCAAGGATAAATAATGAAACAGTGTTGGAGAAGAGCCACAGGGCGTCAACATTACCGTGACATTATATCAATGTGTTGTTGTCTTCCAGTGACACATGATACCATTATAGCAGCTGGGCAGAGTCAGCGGTAGTGAAGGGCAACAAAACACAACAACAGAGAGGAAGTACTGCACAAACTCCAAAATGTTTCCTAAATACAAACTGGAACCACTGAATTTTCTGACTCACAAATGGGAAACAAACTGCATAACAGCAGTAACAAAACACTTATCAGCTACAGTGCAGATTTAGACCGTGTTATAGTGCCATCTGTCATTTATATAATCAAAGGTCTACAGCTGCAAACACCAGCAGTATACAGCTGGAAGCACAACGAGTAACATCCTGATGCATTTATCCCAGGGGTGTCCAACTCCTCACCCTGGGTCAACACACCTGAATCAAATCATTCCCAGGCCTCTGGAGACCTTCAAGACATGTTGAGGAGGTCATTTAGTCATTTAAACCAGCTGTGCTGGGTCAAGGTCACATCTAAAACCTGCAGGGCACTGGAGGCCTGGAGCTGGACACCTGTGATTTAGGGTTACACAGAGCCAAGACAGAGACATAAAAAACGATAGAAATAACATCATAAAACAACCGTTATCGTACCTCCTGAGCGGCCTCCATCAGGCTTGTAGTCTCCATTGCTTACATCAAACAAGTCGGAATCATCAAACTTTCCACCACCTGAAAAAATGATGAACAACCAATTATGCCGTCACATGAGAACACCAACACTTCTGTACTGCTACAGCTGTTTCCACATGTTAACAACATCTGCTGAGACTGAAAATCTGCCACAAAGACACTGCTTGATGATCAATGAACACAAATGTGGGTTTTCTTGATGAATTCAGTCGTTGTCATATCTTAAAAAGGTAAATTTATTTCCATTCATGGTTGTGACAGGAAAAGCATATGTAAGGTCACGTGATTATATCTGACCAAAACCTCAAAATGCCTCAATTATTATGTTTATTTGCCTTCATGATGTGCACTGAAGAACTGACAGGGAAGCAAAGAGACAGAGCCTCAGGTCAGAGCTGCTAAACTGGAATCTCATCCATAAATCAGTGTCGAACCAACAACCTGCCACTGACAGCAGCTTATGAAACAGAGGCTTACCTCCTCCACCCTTTGGTGGGTTGACAGCAGGTTTGTCAGGTTTAGTGGTAGGTCCTGTAAATACAAATGCATCATGAGAACCAATAATAATATATACGATAAACAGAGCAGATGGATTAAAGTCTATGTGGGCAAAGGCCCACCTGTGAGCACAGCAGCAGTGCTATACGTCCATGCTCTGTGCAGATAGCACCATGTTAGCATTGAGCCACACACAGCAGTCAATCAGCCAGACTCAACATTAATGACTGAGTCCAGACTGAATCTACAGCTGACAGCTCAAAGCAGGCGGGGGAGGGCCAGCCAGCTCGAGCACAGATGAACTCGCTCCACACTCTCTCACCCTTGTTGAGGCGTAAAGGAAACGCTTCCCAGTACTCACCATTGCTACTACTAACAAAACTGGAGTGACTGATGGGAATGATCCATGTCTTTACCTGGATTGACAGCATCTCCCAGATTGAATCCATTGGAATCTGTGACATAAAAAAGAAAATTCTTCAAACACTGTAAGTGATGATTCATTTACCTTCAAATACACTCACACACAAAACAAACATGTAAAATCCATCTTAGCGTCAATGTCCCTGCATCACAAATGATACAAAAGCACAGGATGTATGAAGGCTGTCAGACCTACCAGAGTCTCCAGGACTTGGTTTCTTGGGTTTTTCCGGCTGTGGCTCGTCTGTGGAAGAAAGATTAATTTAAACAAAACAGTGGTGGACAGTCCAAGCATGGCTAACGAGGAGCTATTTTATGATTTATGCTTAACAGTTTTGCATTTGTAGAAGTAAAAATCAGACATGAGATTAAAAAAGGACAAATATATTACGCAGAACAAATTCTGACACTCAGCAGAAGACAATCAGTAAAATAAGACGTCAGCGTATCTACCTGGTCCAAATGCATCCCAAAGGTCTAGCTCACCTGAAGGAGAAACACATGGAATTAGTCTGTTAACCCGTCCACGTGTGTGGCTTCAAAACAGGAAGCTGTGCAGCATATCAACTGGGACATACGTTTAAATCTATATTTATACCATTTTATTTCTGCTTTCACAGTCTTACGTTCTTATTATGAAGCAGTTTCTGGGAAATTTAAAGATGGCACGAATGACTGCCAGAGCCACAAAGAAGAGCATGAAAAACATCCAAGTTTGATTCATCGAGTTTGATTTACACAGACGATATGTTACAATGGATACACCTGTAATCTCATATATATACATATATATGTATGTCATTCATGTCATTACTGAGCACTGACATATTGTGTTCAGGACAATGGGACAGACTAACACAGATCATCATATGTGTAATATACATCACTGTAAACAAAAGGCCACTGATGGCGTGCTTCAAAGTTCAGTCGTAACACATGAAATACTACAAACCATCCTTATTGGGCTGCTCTGGTGCCTTTGGCTTCTCTTTGGGCTTTTGGGTTGTCGTTTCTAAAGAAACAGAAAGAAACGAGTGAATGAAACCTTTAAAAAAACAATGCTAGGAAAAGTGCCCGATGTGACGGTCACTCACTTATTTCATCCAACCCATCCTCCAGGCTGAGTTCTGTATGAAGAAGACATGAGGAAGAGCATTACAGTTTAATAGTGGAGACTGTTGACTGTAACCACAGGAGGGTAACACTGTCACACTACATCACACTTCACATAAATACCCTTTATATTTATATCTATATATGTTTATATCCAGCTTTGTCAGCATGTCTGATTTCCTCTGAGTCTTTAACTAGCAGACACAAACATGCCCGTGTGGGCCCATGGTGGGAAGCTGTGAGTGACCTGGGTCATGAATGGAAGGCTGGGAGTACTGGGAGTGCTGGGAGTACCAGCAGAGCGAACATGTCCAGAATGGTGACGTCACATTAGATGGTTTCATGCACAGTGTGGACGGTGGCAGGTAGATGTGAGGTTCATGTTTCACAGTGACTGCTGTTTTTATTTCCCGCTGAACGCCATAGTTTTACATTTCTATCATGTTTTCTACGATATCATCACTGAATTATTAAGATGTTTGGTATCGTGTTGTTTATTTGTAGCCTTTGTTTATTAACATATTTTAAATACCTTCACGATCTGTACTTTGTAAAACTAATCTTAAATACCAGTTTCACTAAGTCGAACTTAGAACTGGGAAAACTGGCTGAAATTAACCAATTGAATTTTTTACCTATTCATGTTTTTATTGCAGAATGGAGTCAGAATGTTCCCTGTGCTATTGAAAGCAGCACTGAGTCGTCACAACCCACAGTCCACACTAATCGCATGCCAGATGTGCCGGGCCCACAGCTCACTGTGCCCCTTGCGTGTTGGATACAGTCATACAGTGTATTTGCTGGTTGCTAGGGCAGCTCTGACTGACACATCAAGAAGCTGTAAAAAGCACGAGTCACAACTGAAAGTAGGAGGTGTGAGCCGCACTTTGCCTGAACAAGTGCAGAAATCCAGCACTTGCTGGGCCCGTTGATCTTGTACTGTACGCGCCCACAGACAGGTTTGCCTCAGAGCAGCAGCTCTGCAGACCGTCTTAGAGCAGCGGTCCCCAACCCCCGGGCCTCGGACCGGTACCGGGCCGCGAGAGTTGAGGCTCAGGTCTGAAATGTCTGGTTTTCAGGGTTTTTATCAGTTTTCAGCGTTATTTTGTTATCGTTTTTAGCATTTACGCGGTTTTCCTGGGTCTTTTCACGTGTGTTATGAATAGATTTTCTTTTTTCGGTACCGGTACTAGTTTTATTTTGTTGTATTTATCCGCGACACCTTAAAGGCCGGTCCATGAAAATATTGTCGGGCATAAACCGGTCCGTGGCGCAAAAAAGGTTGGAGACCGCTGTCTTAGAGGACTCGTGTGCCTTTTGGTTCATCTGTGGTTATAAAGCACAACCAGGACGCACTTTGAACCACATGAATGCAGCAGTAAACAGAAAAACAAGAAACGAGAAGCGCGAAGCTGCACTAAGGCAGCTCTCTGGCCAGTACTCGAACTAGTTTTTGCATATATTCCTTTTATCTGCTTTGCACTTTTTAAATATAGTTTGTGACCAGATGAGTGCAGCATGACAAATGTTGTACAGCAGCAGGTGATGGACAACAGGAGCTTTCGGATTTTGTTTCATTTTAGTTTCATTCTCTGGTGTCTTCCTACAATTAGTTTATCCATGCTGGGAGTTTGTTGTTTAATTGTTTGGCTTATTATGTAATATATACGCAGCCTATATTTGTAGATCTGTGTGAAGGGAGGTTTCTTCATTTGATTGTTGGGTGTATTATTGTAGGGTCTACCTTACAATATAAAACACCTTGAGGCGACTGTTGTTGTTGTGCTGAATACAAGACAACTGAACATACAACGTTGCCTCTCTTCACAGTTCTGTCGTTAAAGATCTGACACATTTTGGGGTCAAGTTGAGTTTTTCAGTCTATTTTTCTCAGTCTGTTTCAACCTTGGTGGATGTAAGCAACATTTGAGTGGACATGAGCCCACTCTAATCCCCCCCAGAATTCAGTCAACAGCTTTGAAGGTATCGTGCTGACAGACAGACAAAACGCACATATGCACACAGCACCACAAACCTACGGCCTTTTCTGACTCATGCCAGGACAATATGTATTACATGTAGATTACTGATCAGCTCTTTGTGGCTCTGATTCAGTGTTGCTCATGGTCACATGACCTGTGACAGGTGATGTAAGACGATGGCTCAGAGGTCCATCCTGGGAGTTCTGCAGTTTGGAATGTGTTTTAATTCTTTTCTCCAAATATCAATTTCCCATCAAACATGCGCGTATGGCCCCACGGTGAGCACGCCAGTGTGGGTGTTTCGGCATGTTTCCTGGGTTACAGTTATAATTTAAGATTTATGCAAAGTATCGTGACGAGCTGTGGGTGAAGTAGAAAACCTCAGTTACTACAGTGCGTGCCATCTACTTTAGAAAGCATGCCTGTGGTTTGCCATACCAGCTCTGTTTGAGTTTCATACAGGAAGTATGACAGAGGAAGACGTGCAAATGGCGTGCAAACTTTAAATGTAGCTGACACTCACAAAGGCTGGACTGATATCTGTCAGCTAGCTTAGTAACGCCCCCAAACAGGATGCAGAAAGGACACCAAACCTAGATAAGTGGCAGAAAATGAATGGATGTATTTTTGTCCCCATGACGTTTTCCCGTGGAAAAAGTTTATACCTTGGAGTATAACTATGTTGAACAAATCCTGGATGTGTATAATATGATGTGATATGATATGTGTGTTACTTGTATTTGATTTTTGGAGTTGTTACTGAGCACTTTCTTGTTGTTAGTGTCTTTAATGTCTGTAATTTAGTGTGATGTGTTTATTGTTATTAACCTCTGTCTCTCTTCCACAGCATGTCTTTATCCTGTCTTCCTTCTCTCACCCCAACCAATCACAGCAGATGGCCCCGCCCCTCCCTGAGCCTGGTTCTGCTGGAGGTTTCTTCCTGTTAAAAGGGAGTTTTTCCTTCCCACTGGGTTGGGTTTTTCTCTGTGTTATTGTAGGCTCTACCTTACAATATAAAACACCTGAGGTGACTGTTGTTGTGATTCGGTGCTGTACAAATAAAATTGAATTGAATTATCGTTGTGGTTATTTGTCCGTCTCCAAAACATGAACTGGATTTCCAAGAGGTCAAATAAATGTAATGTAAAGTGAACAGGGACTTGGACACTAGTGTTTGAACCGAGGAGAAGATCAGCTTGGTTGATTTGGATCTTCTCATATTAGTCCAAACAGATATCCAGCCACGTCAGGCCCACTCACACTCGCACTCACAATCTTTTCTACAGGCACCCCAACCTTCATTTGTAAATGAATGAAAATAAAACTGTTTGCTTGATCCTGACGAGCAGCATCTTTTCGCTCTAAACTCGTACCAGTCGTGTGACAAATTGCTTCCACTTCTGGAATTTGGTGTATTCCCAAAAAAGGAAATAATCCTGGAAACCTCAGAGGAACCAGCTATCATGTGTTTGACCCAAAGAACAAAAAGACCAGAGGACCACACTAAGGACACTGTAACAAACATGTAATAAACATTTTTAAACATTATATGAAATGTAGTGTTAATGTAATTATTCCAAAAAACATCTCGAGTATGGAATATGTTGCAAATGATATGAGCTTCAAGCCTAAACTCTTTAATGACATCATTGCGCTCTGGGAGGAACATCCTTCAATCAATAACTCGAACATTTCGGCGGCTACTGTGTAGCGTCTGTAACTGATACATGTTTTCTAACGGGTTATGAGTTTGTTTAGCGAAAGAAAAGTCCGCTTTATTTGAAAAAGCACACAAAAACCCCACACAGGAAGCCCAGATCTCCCAGTTTTACACTGGGAATTGAACGCAGCCTATATCTGTAGATCTGTGCGAAGCTGGCAACATTAAATTTGCTTCAAAACCCCACGTGGGCATGACGTGATCAGCGATTGGCGCACACGCATTAAAGTTTTGAGAGACGTGTTACGCGCAGTTTCAGACGTTTGTGCGCACAGGAGGGTTGTTAACAGAGACAATGTTCGGATTCGTGAGCTGAACTAAATAAATTGTGAATAAAGGATGAGTATCCCGGTTTGGATCGAGGCAAACAGTTCAGCGTGTGCTCAGGTTGCAGGTTTTTGTGTGCATTGAACCACAGTCCTCAAAAGTTACACGTTATTACAAACATTTGTCTTATTTTACGCGTGTGGATCATATCGTCCGCATGTGCAAAGAGCAGACGTTATTACTACGAAATAATACCCAGCTTTTCAAAGAAGTGCTTCTTTGTTTATTTGCTTGTTTGTTTGTTTTTGGCAAGTGGCCAAACAACTTTTTAATTCGCTATACTCGTCTCGCGTGACCTTAAAAAGCAGTTACACACAATAATAATGGCAGCTGTGCTTTTACCTTGTGTTAATGTTCCAGTAACCAGGAAAAGCAGCACCGCAATCCTCAAACAAAGCTTCATGTTGGCTCTTCTTTAGCCGTGTGCGCGGGTCGGCGGCGGGTATTTGTGGACTCAGAAACACTCCGCTGGTGTCTTCTTACACTTCATGAGTCAACTTTGCCTGTGAAGCACAGACTGGGTGTGGCAGCCTCTGAGAGGGCGTTGTGCGTGAGACGCAGGGAAAGATACAAGAACAGCAAACGGAGCCTAAAATCTTTCAGCGATTTCCCCAAAATTTACATCAGCCGATATAAATATTACAGTTCGTATGTTTGCTGCTGATTATGTACTTCCGTTACGCCTGTAGCTATATAAGACTGAGCTTTTTTAAGGCAGGTGGGAGGTCTTTCATGGGATGACTCATATTTTCTGGCTTGGTTGTAGCCCAAGGGCTCAGGCTCCTAACCAGCTTATACAACAAGAACCAGCAACAGTTTCTGAAACGTGTGTGCCGCCTAGTGTGTGTCCGCCTCTGTCATTTTACACCCTTTCTCCACATTGTTCATCCATTTTTGTTCCAGTTTAACTTTTACAATTAATCTGATTTTTGGCTATGATTACTATGACATGCAACAGTTCAGGGGTGTATGCCCATGCCTGTGTGATTACAGAGAACTATAAACAGTAAGAGCTGATCTAGATTTGCAACATAAACACACCTGGGATGCCTTCTGCTTATCAGATCCCTGTAAATGATCACAAGAGTTTCAGAAAACTCAACTTCTGACCTTGAGGTCACTGAGTTTCAAACTAATTCAAGATTTGGCCTCATCAGTGACAACGATGAGGCCGCCTACAGGGAGGAGGTGGATCGTCTGGCTGAGTGGTGCGACAGAAACAACCTGCTGCTTAACACCGAGAAGACCAAGGAGCTCATCGTGGACTACAGGAGGAATGCTGACCCACATCCACCCATCCACATTAAGGGGACGGCTGTGGAGCGTGTGAGCAGCTTCAAGTTCCTGGGAGTCCACATCTCCGAGGATCTCACCTGGACGACCAACTGCTCCAAGCTGGTCAAGAAGGCTCACCAGCGCCTCTTCTTCTTGAGGACTCTGAGGAAGAACCACCTGTCCTCAGACATCCTGGTGAACTTCTATCGCTGCACCATCGAGAGCATCCTGACCAACTGTATAACAGTCTGGTACGGGAACTGCTCTGCCTCGGACCGGAAGGCGTTGCAGAGGGTCGTGAAAACTGCCCAGCGCATCGCCGGAGCACCACTTCCTGCCATAAAAGACATCTACAGGAAGCGGTGTCTGAAAAGGGCTGGGAAAATCATCAAAGACCCCAGTCACCCATCACATGGACTCTTCACCCTCCTGCCCTCTGGGAGGCGCCACAGGAGCCTCCGGACTAAGACCACCAGGTACCGGAACAGCTTCTTCCCCACAGCTGTCAGACTCCTGAACTCTGCCTCCTGACATCTGACCCACGTTAACACATGGACTGAACATACACACACCCACAATGGACAACTGTACCCTCAAACACAATAATAACATGGACTGAACCACCACTCACAACCACTAGCACTTTATATAGCCTCTGTAGAAACTATCTACACCCTCACTTATCTTAACTGCACTACTGTATAGCTCTGTGTAAATAATCATTCTGTACATTCGATAATCTTTAATCCTACAACTGTTTACAACTTGCATAGTTCCCATTTCTGTATAGCTGTATATCTCAGATTCTGTAAAGTTATTTATTTCATATTCTGTATAGTTTTTCATATTTATATCCTGTTCATAGCCTGTACATAGCTTGTACTCACTACAGCCTGTACATACTTATAGTTATAGAATATTCACAACATACTTCATACCGTGTACATTATAACATAATAGACCCATTTCTGTAATATACTTACATTTCGTTGCCCTGTACCTGTGCATGTGCAATGACAATAAAGTTGAATTCTATTCTATTCTATTTTTAGTAGACACATTTGAAACTCCCATGTCACTGCTTTCTCCATGTATCACATTGACAAACTAGTATTTCAGCCTTGCCTGCCCACCTGGCAGCATGACATACCCCATCAGCCTGTTAAAGTTATGTCAGTCTCAAAGCCATTTCATTTGCACCATAGAGAGGAACAGCAATCAGCACGTTTCTTATCTCTCATAATAAACAGACATTTAACCAGTTGGTGTAGCATGAAAGAACTTCTTTACACGAGTATGGCAGCTAATACATGTGTCACTGAACACATTAGAAATATAGACGCCTATGGATTTAAACGTCAATACGTAAATAGAAATTGTCGGTTAAACACTTGTTTAAACCACATCTAAAGCATGGCTGGACCGAACCAGGTATGAAAGACAAGTCATGCTAAACAGACACTAGTAAAGCTGGCTGTAGGCAGTCACCAGTGACAGTTAATGTAATGAATTCATGTTATTACTGGTTTACCAAAGTCTCTGTGTTTTTACAGTGGAAAATGCTGCTTCAACCAAGTGAGTGTGTGAGGAAGAACATCTTTTAAGTGCTCTGCATGCTGTTTACTATTTTACAAAATGAAAAGATTGCCATGTCATTAAAACAGTGCATTGCTAGCTCCAAGCTAACCCTTTCATGGGTAACGTTGAGCTAGTATCGAGGCTTTCACTTGACAGGATACATGTTAGAGTGAATCTCTAAATTCTACTGCATCATTGTTGCATTTCCTTCTTAACGTATCGAGGACAGTTATTTGTTTAGTGGATTTTTATCCATGTGAAACAATAAAAGACAGATCTACATCATTTGGTCACAAAACACATCTGTACACATGTAGCATCATGTAAATATGTGCACAAAACTTCTAATTAAGGCACCTCCCTGCTTTTCCTTCAGTACCAATTGAAAACAAAAGCTCACATGTAATGTCCCCATTAATTTTAGAGGTTTTTAAACAGACATTGGATCTATACGTAGCTGCTGAAGTTCTCTTTTCATGTGGGGAAACATCCTTCCAAAACAAATTGATGTCTTAAGGTTGCATGAACCTCCTAAACAGTTTAGTGCAGGCTCCACTGGTTAGTTTGCATTTTGAAGCTGAATTGCTACAGAGCAGTTGTGACGTTCATGGTCAAAGTTGGGTTACATCAATAGTAGCAGACATCAAGTTAAAGTTTTGCTGATTAGATTAACTCAGTGATTTCCACATGTCTAGCAGTCGTGATGACTCATTTATGTATTGCTGAATGCTGTGTGGCAAAATCCAGAAAGAATATCAGCACAGGTCAGCTGATCACAGGCACTTGTCTCCATGCTTCATTACTGATCTTAGGGTTCCCATACTAATCTTTGCCAGGCTGGTCAGCTTGGCAAAGTTGAACTGGTGATAATAGCCAGCCAGCCCCAAGAACCACCTCACCTCTTCTTTGGTGTTGGTTTACACCACAACATTATTGTTTTCAATTGTGCTTCAAACACAATGAGAAATAACACAAGGAAAAGGTAATGATCATGCTTTAATTTTGTACTGAGGCTTTAATGCATGCAGGTGCAATAAAGAGAAGAGATGGTATCAAAAACATGCATTCAGTAATTACAAAACATTTCGGTTCATAGAAGTGGTAAGAGAGGTGGTGGGACTGCATCTTTAAGCAAGTACTGTAAATCCAAGACGAGCTAGCTACCAAAGAACTGTCCACTTCTGTTCACTCACTGGTTTCTCCGTTTACGTGAAAAGGGAAAGACCATCTCTGAGTTGAGGAGGGGGGCCTAAGGGTACATCTGACCCCATCTTACAATGCTGTGATTGCAGCCATTCCCCAACTCTCTGTGAATGGTACTCATGGTTATTGATCAGTGGGCTTTGATCACTGATCAAGGACTCATTCCACTTATTGCAAAGAGTCAAACAGGAAGTGGCAGATTCCAAGCCTTTTTATAGGAGTGCAAATTTGGAGCTTACCAGTTATGGAAGAAAGAGGGAAAAAACAACAAAGTTTATCAGAGTTTTTTTTTTAATTGTCTCTTGAATCGTGTTAACAAAATTGTGTATTGGTGTTTTTGTGTAAAAGCCTCAGAAGGGGTAAATAGATGCTAGTGTGCAAAAGTATTTGATATGTAACTTAACTAATAACTGCTTGCATATGTGACGACCCTTTTGGCTTATGTGTGTCTTGTTTGCAGGCGTTGGAGAGGCGGAGTTTGCATTTACAATCAGTGACACCAAATGCCACCAGGCGTTTGGTTTGGCTTTTTACACCATTACATGCGCCATTTTCCCACCCATGCACTCCCTCACTCTGCTGATGGTACTGACTACACACACCACAGTTTGTGTTTTTTGACAGTAGGTTTTCTTCTGTTTTATTTATTAATAAATAAATAAAGTAGTCTGGAAACCTTCCTAATCATGTCTGGGTTTTTTGTCATGGCCGTGCGGCCCGGTTTGTGACATGCATGGAGCATGGAGACAAATCAACAATGCAACAAAAAACCAACAACATTGCAAAACATCGTACTGGAAAACAGTCATTCATCACTTGATTGCTTCAATACAATGATATTGTATTTTATGTTATGATAACTCACGTAATAACTATTAGGAGTTGGTGGTGTTTCTCTGGTGTGGTGTCACGGGGTCTGCTTCTGTTTTCAGCACAGGTAGGCGGGGTGGTGTGTCACAGGATGCTGACACACCGGCGGTGCATCAGACGTCATTTGATGAAGCGTTACTCAGGAGCAGCGCGACTGACGTCTGGTGTCGGAGTATTGCCACCTCCTCGAGTGGTAACGTGTTTGTTAATTCTCCGCGGTGTGCATTACGGCCAACCTATGTGTAACAGTTGCTATTGTAATGCATTGTATCACCACATGGCGGAGCCTCCTGTCTCACGACTGGTGTCACCCCCTTTTTTGTTCTTCTTCGCACTCCTCCTGTAATGGATGCTCCCGTGTGTACGCGGACTAGTGTGCTCTTCAGTAATGTGTGGTAGAGGTAGCACTTATTTTTGATATTGTAAATAAATGAGTACTTTTTGGAAAGTCAGAAGCTGTTGCTCATTCGCTATCCACCTGCACACCTCCGCGGCTGGCTTCATCTCCACCGCACGTTACATATGTCTGGGATTTTGTTCGCTTACCTGTTGTCCTGTATCCTCAGCCGGATCCATCACCCGCTTACCTGTCAGCTGTTTGTGAAGCCGCATTTCCGGGATCACTACGGAGATCAATCACAGCGTTTCTCCCACATCCCGAGAATCCTCGCCCGAGCCTGTACAGGGCTCGGGCTAACCCTAACCCTAACCCTCGCCCCCGAGTGTGACAAGTGAGCTCTCCAACTCTCCCCATGTTTATTGCTGTTTCTTATCGGTGGTTTGGCATCTCCCCCTAAAGTTTCGTTTTTCTTTTTCTCATAGATCCACCCTGCGTGTGCGGGTAACCCCTTTCCCTCAGAATGCGTGTCCTTCTGTTCAGAGGATGAAGCCGACCCCAACTTAACACAAAAGGTCCTATTTAAGAGATAGGACTTTAACCACAAAAGTGCCGAACCAGAAATTCCCACACAGTGCTGCGATCAGCAAATCGTGATCCACTGTGTCAAATGCAGCAGTCATGTCCAACAAGACCAGCACTGCATATTTACCACGGTCTGTCGCTATCAGGATGTCATTCATAACTTTTACGAGGGCTGTCTCCGTGCTGTGGAATGGCTTAAAGCCGGACTGAAAGATTTCTGACAATTTAGAGTCATTCAAGTAGTCCATCGACTGAGTATAAACAACCCTTTCCAGAATCTTACTAAGAAAGGGAAGCTTAGAGATGGGTCTAAAATTTGATATGACTGAACTGTCTAAGCCTGGTTTCTTAAGTAAAGGATGTATGACTGCTTAAATTCCCTAGGTACTTGACCAGACAAAAGACTAGTATTAATGATGTTCAGAATGTGTGTTCCAATGACAGGAAATACCTTTTTAAGAAAACGGGGAGGAACAACATCCTTTGGAGAGCCACACGGTTTAGCATTCAACACAAGTTTCTCTAAATCAGATAAAACAATTGGTAGAAAAGCAGAGAACAGACTTGAGCAAGAACCATGCATGGCTGGGTCAGCAATAGGTAGAGTCGGAGGTCTCAAACTAGCAACCTTATCCACAAAATAATTAAGAAACTTATTGCACATAACCGCAGAAGAATGCAAAAGAATATAGCCTTCTGGATTAAGTACAGAATTTATAGAGTTATATAGAACATGAGGGTTATGCGAGCTGGCAGCAATAAGTTGAGAAAAATAGGAGTGCTTGGCAGCCTTTACTGCTCCCTGATAGACTTTCCAGCTAGTCTTAAGAGCTTCCATAGAGACGCACAGCCTATCTTTTTTCCACCGTCTTTCACATCTTTTACATTCTTTTCTAGCGACTCTGGTAAAATCAGTTAGCCAAGGACTAGCCTTTGGCTTGCATCGTCTGAATATAAAAGGAGCGACAGATTTACAAGCAGAATCTTAACAAGAAACTAATCCATCTGAGATGGACAACTCAGGAGGATAAGAAATAAATTGGTCAAACAATATGGAGAACCGCTCGGCGGTATCTGAGCCAAAAGCATGATAACATCGAGCAGGTACAGCACGCTTAAGAACAGGACTTCAACGCTCATGTTGGCTGTTGTGGAAAAATAATTTGAGAATCGAAACCAAACTGATTTTCTGAGATTTATTGAACGAACGTTAAAAACTTTGCAAAGTGATCAATAATAATAATAATAATGGGGTTTGTACCAGCATTGAGAAAAAGACAAGATTCCTTCCTCAACTGGGAGGAAGGAACTGGGAGTGAAATTCTCACCATCATGACACCAGCTTGATAATGAAGTTTGTCATGGTCTTGAGCAAAGCTTACAGTCAGTTCTTTTCCCGTCTTCACACTCGTTGTACAAAGCATTAGTTAGCACATAGTACATTAGCATTAGTTGTTCTACTGCATAAAGAGAGCTTTAAAACTTTATTTAAATAAGTTGTTCATTTATGTGAGACATCTTTATCAAATGTTATATTTAAATCCATCAGCCAATGTTTCTAATTTACTGACTGTTTATGTAAAAGAACTATTAGCAGCTGTATTGTCAGGGATGAAGGTACAACATGCATCACCAAACATCACACACACCCTCCTTTTGTGCCATTATATTTTGCCATGTAATGAGGCTCGCGCTTGGTGTTGACTCTCACTGCGGTAGAGTATCCCTTTCTGTTCCTGTTCCAACACACAGTGGTGCTTTTGTGTAGCTTATCTGCGTAGTCAATTTAATTAAAAACGAAATAATAGACAGTGTGTTATTTCATAGTGTCATTTTCACGTGCTTTATCCAAAGTACACTCTCTGTTACATTCACAGTATTCACTCACTGTTTCTTTTGTGATTTGCTAGCTTACCTCAAAGCTGACTTGCTAGAGGTACGGCCTCTTCACCTGTCCCTCCTGCAGTTTCCTGCTCAGTGTGTCAGATGTTTAGTTACTCCTCAGCCTCCTCTAGCAGTAATGATACTTGTAATGAATGTAGCCTGTTTGCAGTTTGGGCTAGGATCACTGAATTTGAGAGTTGGCTTCGCACCTTCAACAAAACTGTAGCTAGCCAGGCCTCTGTAGCTGGTGCAGCTGAAGGTAGCGTAGGCCCTGTTAGCTCTCCCCCGGGTGATTATTCTTAGCAGCCAGGAAAACAGTATATCAGGGTCCTGGGTCAGTGACCCATCATTTTGAGTTCATGGTCTTTTGTGATTTCTTTGTGTTGTACCGTTAGTTACATCAGATTAAAACTTTGGGTGTAAGATTCAGATAATTTTTTATTAAAAGCTCGACATTTTAAATGAGAATAAGAAAGAAAAGTATGTCTCTGTGCCCCCTTTCCCCTGTTAATGCCCTATCGGCCCCCCTGGCTAAAGTTTGCTAGATCCGCCCCTGCACAGTTACAGCCGTCAGCTGTAGAAAAGGATCCTGATGTAGAAAGTAATATTAAATAAATTCTAACAACAGCTTGTCAAGCTTAAACCTGCTGCTGTTGTTTCCTCTTTCTGGTGCAAAGTGGGCGATAAAAAAACAAGAGAGACAGAGTTGCGACAGAAAAGCCGATCAGCTGATCATTGATCAGTTTCGCGATTGAAGTAGCAGCAGGAGAGGGAGAGAGAGAGGCAGTCGCTCCATATATCGTTTGTTAAGCTTAACGCAGGAATGCTTTACAAACATTCAGAGATGGACTTACACACTTGCTTTACTTCTCTCTGGGATCACTTTCACGGAGATGAAATGCCGGTTTGGCTCCAAATGCTCAACCAGACCCCCGAGAGGTCTTGCACTCCACAGCCGCTCTTTCACGTGATGCATACTGCTCCGACGTGCTAAGGCAGGGCTGCCCAATCCCAGTCCTCGAGAGCTACTATCCTGCAGCTTTTAGATGCATCCCTACTCCAACACAGCTGAATCAAATGGTTTGATTACCTCTTCAGCATGCCATCGTGTTTGGCAAAGGCCTGATAACAAGCCATTCATTTGATTCGGGTGTGTGGGAACAAGGATGCATCTAAAAGCTGCAGGACGGTAGCTCTCGAGGACCGGGATTGGGCACCCCTGTGCTAAGGTTATGAGCTGAGTTATGCCATGTCACAAGTTTCCAGAGGTGTGGACTCGAGTCACATGACTTGGACTCGAGTCAGACTCGAGTCATTAATTTTATGACTTTAGACTTGACTTGAAAAAATGTTCTAAGACTTGTGACTTGACTTGGACTTTTACACCAATGACTTGGGACTTGAATTGGACTTGAACCGGTTTACTTGAAAAGACTTGATATTTTACCCCAAATATAAAATTTAACATGCATATTATATAGAGATTGAAAATGTGACGTCATTCAGGGGTAAAACCGCAAAGGATTCTGGGAACGCGTGGCAAGCGGTACTAGCGCACGCAGGCTTTCAATTGAAATCAGTCACACAGCGATAAAAAGAAACACAAAAAATGGCAAGAAGCCGTTGTATTATTAACTGCAACAGCCGGTCGCATGACAGCCACGGGAAGCCGACGGGTAAAGAGATCGGTTGTTATCGGATTACGTCGTTGAAGAGAAATTGTTCAGCCATGTTTCCAAAGTAACAAAGAGGCGACTGGATTGCAGCCATTCAAAGACCAAATATAACGTCCCAGAACACTCCAGCTCACAGGTTAGTCTGCTCCAAGCATTTACACGAAGGTCAGTCTGCTGTTGTAGTTAATACGTCATTTTCACAACATAACTGGTGATATAGGTTACAAGCAAGTCTGGCGCTGAACAGAAATTGTCGCGCTATGCTCCTTTATTTATTGTGCATAAATAGTGAATTGTCCTGACACAATATTGCGTTTCGCTTCTGTTATTATGGTACATTGACAAAAACATATACTTTTATTCACAGGATAAAACAGTTGTTTTGTATCACTAATTGCCCAGTACGATTACAGCATACAATATTGTTGTCACTGCTACATTTCTGTGATGCTACCAGAAATTATTTCCACTACTAATTAATTACCGTTGAGCTCAAAGGTTATATTAATAAACGGTTAACGAATGTGTATTTATGACGACGATTTGTGAGACTGGTAAACTTATGATACGTACGATGGTCTTTCGTTCTACACGGTGCATTTCAAGGTCCTGCACCCATCCGTCGGTAAACTGTACCTGGGCTTGTTGCAGTGACCTGAAGTTACTAAACTTCATGAGTGTATGCACTCACTCCAAGAACCGTATGATTATAAATATGCATATAAATATGCTAAGATGAGATAGCTGACTTCATCTAACTAGCAAATGTTGTCCAGGCTACGTTGGTGATGCAGTTTTTTTTAATGTGTATGATATTTTTGTCATGCGATTTTAAAGCCGGTCCTACAACCGCATCCAAGAATAACATGCAGCTTATCTCAGAACTGTCGGTGAAAATTATTATTGGAGCTAGGTTTAATTGAGCTGCATTTTAAAGAGGTGCAATTTCACTATTTGTGTATATTTTCTAAGTTCACTATTTTGTATGTGTTGAGAAAAACACAGATTTTAAAATTACATGGTCTAATATTTACATTTAGCATAACTGCAACATTATTTTTTCGTTGTTTTTTTTAAAGACTCGAAAGGACTTGAAATTCAAAATTTCAGACTTGTGACTTTACTCGGACTTTTACACCAGTGACTTGAGACTCAACTCTGACTTGCCTGACATTACTTGAGACTTGACTTGAGACTTGAGGATAAAGACTTGAGACTTACTTGAGACTTGCAAAACAATGACTTAGTCCCACCTCTGCAAGTTTCTGAGGTACTCTTTTTTTTTTTCCTTTGTGCCTGTCCCATTTGGTTCTTTAGCCGTCAGAATTGTTGTCTGAAGACCAACAAGGAGACCCAATGGATTTACTTTGCCAAATGGATCATCAAGGCCTTGCTTATTGGTCCATTTGATCGACCTTTGTTGTTATTATTTATTTAATTTTATTTTCAGTTGTTACAGACGGGACAGACATGACTGAGGGATAGAAAAGGGAGAGAGAACGATGAAGGAAAAGAAAAACAGAAGGGAAGAGGGACAGTGAGAAAGGGCACTTAAAAAGAGAAAGAAGAGAAAACAAGCAAAAACAACAGAGCAACATACTAAACACAACACCATCACGTTAATCTAGCTGAGTGTAAACAGCAGTAAATACTAAATATTGAATGTTGTTGTGCAGCAAGCAGGACAGACAGCGCACAATATGCTTGGAAATAGCACCAATAAAGGTGTAGTTTATGTCTATGGACAGTGAACACCCGTGTGCACACCTGTGTGGATCAGCACGCTTGTATTCAAATGGTTTCCCCATGTAATGGTCTGCTAGAGGATGTAGAGAGCCATAGCCCCGCCCCCCAGGGCATGAAGCAGGCATGGAGGAGATCCAGGCTCCAGACATCCAGAGGCCCCAGAGGGCGAGAGCCCAAGGAGGACCACCGGAGGGGCATCCGTGCCACCCTCCTGGGAAGAGCTGAGGAGAGCCCCAGATGCTGAGGTGCTCTTGTGATATTTATGGACCGGATTACATTTTTTTTTATTTCTCTCTGATATCCGATCCAGTAATTTACGTCAGTATCGGACCGATACCGATACGCAATATTGAATCGGTCCATCTCTAGTTGAGACATTGCAACCTTGTACTATCCTTTGTCACCGAGTACACGTGGTATTCAGAAAGATACTCAGCTTTGTGTATATCCACAAAATACACAACTACATCATTTGATGGCTTTCGATAACGTTTGGCACATGATTTTAAAGTTTTTCAGATTCCTGGCACATCTTTTGAAGTAACTATGTTTACTTTTAAAATGCATAGCTCACCTAATCAAGGGGCCAAATTTACAAATAAGTGCAGGATAGTGGCTCAAGAAATTGTGTTTGGGTTTTAGTAGACTCTCTGGAAACAAACACTTTCTTGAATCTCAATATTCTTGGATTATAAGGTCAAGATAAGCTACCTGTGACAGTGAGATCTTTTGTACACGAATCATTTCAACTGTCTTTAAGCTGGAGCATTAACTTTCGTACGTCATCCTTTGGGTTTTGGACTTTATCACCATTTATAACATGCAGCAACCTTAACAAACTCCAGTTCTGAATGGCTTGACCTGAAAGCTTGGTTAAAAATGGGTTGACAGCACACGGCTTTGTTAGCGCACCAGCTCCTTTGTACTTGAACTGTTTAATGCGTCAGTTCAAAAGTGCACATGTAAGTCGCTTCTTTTCCTTAATGAAATACTTCAGGTACACTGCAATGTCGTAGGCTAAGACACCCTCAAACATGTCGTGGCCTAAACCAGGTTGGCAAACAAGAAAAGATTTCAAAGTATTAAAAACAGAGTTTATCCCTTTGATTTCTTGACTGCCTTCAGTTTGTAGATTGTCCACAACAGAATTGTAGCTTTCAGATGTGCGCTGCGGATCACATGCATTTACATCATAACTCTGAAACTCACTTTGTGTGATTTCATAGTATCTGTATTCAGCGCGACTGAAGTTCTCAGTAAACCCACCAACGTTGTGTGAAACCAAATTATCCCCAGAAATACAAGACAAAGCTGCTTTGACTGTTTCATCACCAGAAATGATACCACTTTCCTCCAAATCTCTTAAATCTTCTAACATTTTTGAGAAAACCTTTGTTCTTCCAAATTTTTATTAAGGTCATTCTCTCCACATAGGAAGATAAGAGACATGTGATCAGTACTGGACCACACATGAGCAGGCAGATTTGCCACAGACAGACAGACTCCAACCACTTTGTGTTTTTTCTTAGCAAAGCCAAGAGGATTAACAATTTCAAATACATCCTGGGACAGAATTAGCTTCAGGCATCCTGGATTTTCAATGAAAAACTTGTCAGACTTTTCCATTACGTATGTCTCCAAAAGCATCCGAGTCAGTTTCACCAGACTGCTGTGACACTGAATTCGTCCATAATTCTGATTTTAATAAGCTGCTGTGTTTGTTTCTTTGGTATGTAGAAGGAAATCCTTGGCGTCAAATTTCCAACATTTCCTGACGTTAATTCTTTAGGCTTCAGTATGTTGTTCTCAGTGGACTTGATACAATCACAGATTTTAGCAATAGCATCATCTCTTAGGCACAAATCATTTTTTAAAAGTGACTGTAGTTTACCTAAAGCATAATCCTGACCCAACTCGTGCACATTTTGCATCTCTTGAGCAATTGCCTGTATTATTGAAGCTGGAGGAAGAAGCAAAACAAACACATTCCTAAGGAAGGCCTCACTGAAATTCTGTGGCATTTCAGAAGTTTGTTGTTGCCTCAATTAAGCTCTGGGGAGCATCTTCACATGCAAATAAAGCGGTGGGGGTGGCTGTAGCTCAGGAGGTAGAGCAGGTCGTCTAGTGATCGCAAGGTCGGTGGTTTGATCCCTGGCTCTCTAGTCTGCATGCCAAATGTCTTTGGGGCCCAAGTTGCTCTCCGATGCATCCATCGGAGTGTGAATGATAGTTATTGAGCACTTAAAAGAATAGAAAACAGTGCTAATGTGGCATGTTGTATACCGCGTTCCAAATTATTATGCAAATTGTGTTTAAGTGTCATAAAGATTAAATATGTTTTTCAATTAAAGTCATGGAGAGCATTGTGCCTCAGAGCTCTTTGGATGACTGAAATCAATCCCAGACACCTGTGATCATCAGTTTGCCAGCTGAGCCCAATTAAAGGAAAAACTAAAGAAGGGTGTTCCACATTATTAAGCAGACCACCGTTTTCAAGCAATATGGGAAAGAAGCAGGTTCTCTCTGCTGCTGAAAAGTGTGAAATAGTTGAATACCTTGGACACGTAATGAAAACCTCAGATGTTTCACAAAAGCTTAAGCATGATCATCTCACTATTAAGAGGTTTGTGGCTGACTCACAGCACACACGGGCACAACAAGCAAGGTTTCTGCCAGAAAATACATCAGAGAGCAGATTTTATTCTATTGTATATAATATTCTTTATTTTGTATAGTATGTTATTCTGTTTATCTTATTCTATTCTATTGTTTTTCTCTTCTCTTAATTTTTTACTGCTCTTGTACTTTCTGCTGTGAACAATCATATCTTTTCTTTAATTATCAACATTGGCTGATGGATTACAGTAGCTGTACATGTAAGGAAGAGGACTCCCTTACTGCATTTATTTATATTATATGTATAGCACTTCGGAGCACACCTTTCACTTTATTAAAAGCACCTTATCAAGCACTTTATTTAGCATGGCACTTTAAGCATGGATTTGCACACAAGCAGTTTAAATATTTATTGACTATTTATTGGGAATTTTAAAATCAGTTGGTAGCCTTATTTCAGATCCTGCACAGCTGCTCCTCGTCAAGGAATGTGGTGGTTGTCTGTCAGGAGAGAAGAATGGTGATTGAGATTGTGATTAAGGTTTACCAGTAAGGAAAACTAATGCAAATGTGTGTGTGAAATCTAGGGATAAAAGTGGTGCAAATAGGTGTTTGTAAGTTAATGATTACTCACCTTTCTTGCCTGTGTCCTCTTCAAGGTGTTTGGGCAAATGTTTCCCCGGGGGTCCAGACACCATTTAAAGGTTCCGGGAGAGACCATGGGTAAAGAGAGTGTGGTGAATCTTTGTGCTTGGGTTTCTGGGTTTTTATAATATTGGGTTTGGTGTAACATTAAGTGTGAAATATTTATTAATGTGAAAATGTATTTATTTATTCTTATTGATATATTGTATACTGTGGTGGAAGGTTGGGATTTAAGAATTTACCTGAGAGTGGAATAATGGTTTAGTCTGTGACAGCTGAACATATTTAAGGCTGCCAGTTGTCATTAGAGGGGGATTTTTTTGTGCTGTGAAGAAGCTCGACAAGTTAATTGTTGTAAGGAGAGCTGTATAGCAAATAAATAATTTGTTCCACTACTCTTGCCTCGGTCCATCTCACTGTGTTTCCAGCCGCTAAGGGCCACCCTGTTACAGTACATAATGTACATTTGTGAGGTTTATTTGTAAAATAAAATTCATGAAGCCATTACTACAGTGGCCCTGAGAGGCCAAACGGACTGCAACTTCAGAAAACACTTGCAAAAAGAAAGACGCTGAACATTGGAATCTGAACATTGTCCAAACTGGTAGTGAGAATGTCCATATCAATGTTCTTGATGTTGCGGAATGAGATGAGACGGGTTGGCTTGGTAGAAGAGCAGCAGAGAGTGAGGTTAAATGAAAGGAGGAAGTGGTCAGTTATGGGGATTTCAGTAGCAGAAAGATTCAAGGGAGTGAGACCAGAACAGCAGACCAAGTCCAGGGTGTGTCCTTTAGAGTGAGTGGGAAAGTCGATAAATTGTTGAAATTCAGAGCCTTCGAGACAGGAGGAAAAGTCTCTGGTGAGCAGAAGGTCATTATTGTCCATGTGAATGTTGAAATCTCCCACCAAGATCACATTTGGGGAGAGAGATGAAAGATGGGTTAGTAGATTAGCAAAGTCACTGAGGAAGACAGGGTTAGGTTTGGGGGGTGGGGTGGGGGGTGGTATACAGTAGCTATGATGGTGGGAATGGGTCCAGTCAGCTCACATGCAAGGACCTCTAGAGAACTAAAGGTATCAACGTTAACTGGCAGGACTTTCAAGTGCTGGTGAAAGAAGATCGCGAGACCACCCCCACGACCTGAGCAGCGGGGTTTAGAAAAGTAAACAAACCCCAGAGGAGTAGATTTGTTTAGCTGAGAAAAGTCATCAGGTTGTTGCCAGGTTTCAGTTAAGCAGAAAAAGTCAAACTTACGGTCAGATAGGAGGTCTTGGATGAGAGGTCCCTTACTTGTCAATGAACGAATGTTTAGAAGACCGAAGTTGAGTGGAGTATTTTCTTTTTTGCTAATCGTGGTGGGCGCCCTGGGCAGGTGGGCTAGAGATCGATGGTTGACAGCCCGATCAGGGTTCCTGCGAGGGCGGCGAGTAGCAGACCAGAACGATTTAGTTCCATGCGGGACCCGCGATGGATGTATCTCCGGCGAGGCTGGAAAGTGAGGATGGTAGACGAGCGTCAGGAGAATCCAAAATAGTGTGGACCAGCTCAAGAACATCTTGGCCCACATGTTGAATTATGTGGCGGAAAAGGGGCTGGCCGGAGCAACAAACAGGTAGGCTAAAATAGCTCAAACAGTTAAGCTAGTGCAGCTCACTGAGAAGAAGACGTCAGAGCACATTCAGCTGAAATAGCAGATGTTGAGGACAAGCGTTGCAAATCAATCCCTGGCAGAGATCGATCTGGTCCTGAGTGTGAATGTTCCTGTTCATTCAAGTCTGAAGCCAAATAATCGAAAATGAAAATGTACTGGTGAGTAGCGGTAGCCAGGCGCGGCGGTAGCCAGGCGCGGCGGTAGCCAGGCGCGGCGGTAGCCAGGCGGCGGCCAGCAGGCGCGTTCACTCAAGCCGGAGAGTGCTCTCCTTGATTATTATCTCCTTCTGCGCATCAGTGGGAGAGTTACAATTGTGTATGGGGTGTTTGTGTGTGTCTGTGTGCATGTATGACCATGTTGTAGAGTCTGACAGCAGTGGGGAGGAAAGACCTGCGAAATCTCTCCGTCCCACACCGTGGGTGCCGCAGTCTCCCACTGAAGGAGCTGCTCAGTGCTGTCACAGTCTGCTGCATGGGGTGGGAGATGTTGTCCAACAGGGATGACAGCTTAGCCACCGTTCTCCTGTCACTCACCACCTCCACTGGGTCCAGAGGGCAGAACAGAGCTGGCCCTGCAGATCAGCCTGTTCAGTCTCTTCCTGTCCCCAGCAGACCACACCATAAAAGATGGCCGAGGCCACCACAGAGTCATAGAAGGTCTTCAGGAGTGGGCCCTCCACTCCAAAAGACCTGAGTCTCCGCAGCAGGTACAGCCTGCTCTGCCCTTTCCTGTAGAGGGCGTCTGAATTAACAGTCCAGTGCAATTTATTGTTCAGATGAACACGAAGGTACCTGTAGCTGTCCACAGTCTCAATGTCCATACCTTGGATGTTCAGTGGTTGCAGTGGAGGATGTTTGTTCCTGCATAAGTTTACGACCAGCTCCTTGGTTTTTCTGGTGTTGATGTGGAGGTAGTTCAGCTGGCACCAGTCCACCGGGCCACTGTAAATATAAAATGTAATAAATAAATCATATAATACAAAAACCAACTATTCACATTTCAACTTTTAATTATTTAAACTTTCAGCTTTTTCCTTTTAAACAAATTTAAAGTGAAACAACACAAAACACTGCAAACCACAACACAATTAAATATAAATTATAATATGAAAACATAAAGAAGATGCACATTCTCTGTCATATGGACCTGCATGAATAAACTTTCTGAATCCTTTATCATCTGCAACTGAAAATAGTTGTGGATGATTACTATACCTGTTTTGGAGGAAGGAAGGTTCAGGGTTTCAGTAGTCATCATCATGGGCTCATCGGATTAGAATGAGAATAAGCAGTCATCATTTGCAGGTTTTGTCGTTTTATTGTATAACAGGTAAAGGAAAGAAAGACACATGGACTGCTCTCTCTAAAAAGGACATAAAGTACGATTTAAGTAACTCAAAATGATACATGAACTCAGGAGACTCAAAGAGAAACTCACCTCAGCTGCCGCCCCATGTGGGAGTGAAGAAAGAGTGAGGGGTAGGTGAGTGCAGTCCTTATATACTGTGTGACATATAATGTGTGACAGGTGAGTGCAATTAAGGCCAAGCACCACACCCAATCAAAGGTGAGGAAAAGAAACAAGGTGCATCTGGTGAAGTGAATGTGCTAGAAGGTGAGCCTTTACAACAATACCTTTCTAATGTGACGTTGCTCTCTTTCTCTCTCTCCCGCTCTGTTCCTGTGCTACTGACTGTAACTACCGCCCCTCCCCCCTCTGCCCAGCGCAAAGCACAAGGCTCGCGTGCAGAGTGAAGCGGGAAAAAGTGCGAGAGAGACAGAGAGAGAAAGAAAAAAAAAACCTACGGCTCGCGTCGTTCACGTCAAAGACCCGGCTCTAAGAGCCATTTCGTTTGCGACCGACACATCACTATTAGGGGCATATTGTACCAAATGATTCGTGACGGTTGCACTAGAGAAGAACACACCCAGTTGTTGGTGCCAAAAAGCCCTCAGGAATTAATTTCCCAGGTGGCTCATTATAGCCTGATGGCTGGTCACATGGAGTATGAATCAACTGTGGATCAACTTATGACCTGATTCTATTGGCAGGAGGGCTGTGCAACTGGTTTACCAGGCTGCCAGTTGGTAAACCAGCTGGCCATTTCAAAAGTGCTGTTGGGTCTGTTACCTTGAATTCAATTCAATTTTATTTATATAGCACCAAATCACAACAACAGCTGCTTCAGGCACTTTATATTCTATGGTGAAAATCCTACAATTATACAGGGAAAACACAGAGGACGTCCCAGTGTCAGGTGAGTTACAGGGTCATTCTAAAGAGATCACTAAATTCAGGTGTTAGCTTGTAGTAGCATGCCAACTTTGCAACAAGACATCTTCCCTCCATAATGAACTGTAATTGACATTATTGCAAAGGATTTGGGAAACCCAAGCAACTTCAGCATGAAGTTACAGAGTTGGCACTTTGTGTGTAGAAATCACTAGTGCTCTGCTAAGCGATGAGTCACTTCTTTTCAAAATGATATAACCTCCCAAAAAACTACTCTAAAAACTGTGTTTCTATTTTAAGATCCATTTAATTCCCTCTAATAAAGAAACAACTGTCCAAAGAGATTTAGTTGTTGGCGTGAACATTCAAAGTTTGAAGTGGAACAATTAGTCCTGACATCCATGCTAGAGAAAATTCATTTAAATTCAATTCAATGTTATTTATATAATGCCAAATAACAGCAACAGTCGCCTAAAGGTGCTTAGAAAAGGTTGGATTCAATGCCAGTAAAGACAAGGCAGCATTTATGACTTATAGAGTTATACTTCTTATCCACATAGCTGCAAGGGCCCGCATGATGCAAGCTTTCATCGGCATGAACCTGTTATACACTGTGCCTTTATCACAAAGTGGAACTACAAATCCTGTGATGTTTTTGAATTAAGTGAAGACTATATTTTTCATTTAAGGATGCACGTAATCATTCTAACTTGTGCAAACCAATTTGACACTAAAAATGTTTAATAAGATTAGTGTGTGTGTGTGTGTGTGATAGAAAACATGAATTATTGCAGTGATTAAGCGTGCTGTAGTTATTAAACGCAGTGGTTTGTATCATATCTATCTAATAGACTCCAATTTGTGCATGTAAATGGAGAGTCCTCTTCACACACTGAGGTTAATTATGGAGTTCCACAGGGTTCAGTGCTAGGACCAATTCTGTTTACATTATACATGCTTCCCTTAGGCAGCATCATTAGAAGACATAGCATACATTTACACTAGGGGTGGGTTTTTATAATCGATTCATCGATTAAAATCGATTCTGGCTTGGATAACGTAAAATCGATTCATTAAAATCCTGAATCGATTTTTTAATATAAATTTATTTTGTCCGAAATGCCAGAATCTCTGGTGACATCTCACAAAATTTCAAGAACCACCAAACAGTAAATGAGAGCAGGTACAGGGATTCTGCACATAGACTTAAACACACAGCGCGACCCGCGGATCAGAATCAGTTAGATGTCGCCTTTCTCACAGTCGGGGCTGAAAGCCGACAGCTCGCTGATCCGGGTCCGCGCTTTGTGTTCACGCCCTTTATGCGCTGATTCTAAAGCTGTTAGTTTGATCTCTCTCCAAACAATATTGACCGAACCAGCAGCTAAAGAAGATCCAAACGCTTCACATAAACATCGTCATGAATTCACTCTTTTACTGTTTTGCTTCCATTGCGATGCGCAGCTCTCTCTCTCTCTCTCCCTCTCTCCCACCCCCTCTCTCCCTCCCACCCTCTCTCTCTCTCGAACAGTTTCGCTTTCTTCATTATTCGCTTGCTTGTTACGCACAAGTCTACTGTTGTTTACAGCGCTGTCGGCCGCTGTTTTTTTCCCTTTTACATTCTTCCGAAAAGAAAACCTCATTTCTGCTGTTCAATACTGAACAAATTTAAACTTTTTAATATTATTCAAAATGCAAAATGCTTAGCCGTGTGTCTAATAAAACCGCTGTAACGTCAGAGGCAATGTTCATTAATTAATGGTTTTCTTTCGTTTTTGGGGCGATCGTGGCTCAAGAGTTGGGAGTTCGCCTTGTAATCGGAAGGTTGCCGGTTCGAGCCCCGGCTCAGACAGTCTCGGTCGTTGTGTCCTTGGGCAAGACACTTCACCCGTTGCCTACTGGTGGTGGTCAGAGGGCCCGGTGGCGCCAGTGTCCGGCAGCCTCGCCTCTGTCAGTGCGCCCCAGGGTGGCTGTGGCTACAATGTAGCTGCCATCACCAGTGTGTGAATGTGTGGATGACTGGATATGTAAAGCGCTTTGGGGTCCTTAGGGACTAGTAAGGCGCTATATAAATACAGGCCATTTACCATTTGATGTACTGCAGAATATTTTTATAAAATCCCAGGCCAGGAAAATCACCTTCATGTTTTTCTGTGTTTTATCTTCAGCTACTTTGACACAAAGGCATCTGCTGTGATGCTCACACCTTGGATAAAGTCTTGCGAGTGTCAGCTTCCTTTTTATAGATACAAAAATATGTAAATGTTCTGATCTGAATTATACTTCTGACTGTCAAAATTTCCCAGATTTAAATCGAATCGAATCGAATTAAATCGAATCGTGGATCGAATCGATTTGGGACCTTGTGAATCGTTATTGAATCGATTCTAGAAATCAGTGACGATACCCAGCCCTAATTTACACTGCTATGCAGATGACACCCACCTTAGGTGCGACCATAAAGGGAGTGACTTTTTTTAAGTGGCAAGTAATTTCAGATGCAACGTTTCTATCAGCTCAACAAACTGCACACAAACTGTTTGTGTGCAGTTTGTCTCACAGTGTGTTGCCAGCTAAAAGGTCCAGCTGCTTATTTCACAGGAAGAGAAAAGAAAGAGCTAACCTCACTCAGAGATGGAGAAAGATAAGAAAGACAGGAGAGGAAGAAGAGAGCTTAGATTTAAAGGGAAGGATGATCAGGAGAAATGTAAAGCTCACATGTAAGTCGTCATGTTTTTAAATCAGCTCTTGGGTCTGTACATGTGACATTATGTTTTTTCATATTGTGAAACCTGCTGCTAAACAAACTGAGGTAGAATAACAGTTTTGTAAAGGCTGCATGAAAATCCTCTGCAGGTTAGCGCAGGACAAACAGGTTAGTTTGCTGCACTGTGATGGATTTAAAGTAAAGGACAGTGTGTGACTGGTGCACAGTGGCTGTGGTTTCATCGTTAGGTTACCTCAAGTGTAGCAGAGATTCATATACATTGTAGCTGATGATGCTGAGATCCATTGACTGAATTCCACCTTCACACCAACTGTATAGTGTCTAATATAAAGACAGCGTAAACAGTCAGTGTAAAGGATGAAATCAGCCAGGACCGCTTATGAAACATCTGCTCACATCTGGTTGAATTCAGCTGTGTACATCCACAGCGAGCAGCAGGTCAGCTGATCACAGCCTGTACACTAAAAAAATCTGCTGGAGCTCTGTTATGATTTGTTTCACCACACTGAGACATTACAACCCCAGCCTGCTGAATCCCTCCTGACTGTACATATTTTACAATGTAGGCAACAGAAAATAGAAATAGATTTTCCTTCTTTTTCTTCAGATTGAAGCTGATTATAATTAGAATTTAAAAAATAAATTCTATGAACGTTTATATGTTCATAAGCAATTCTGCTCCCAGGTCACAAACATAAAGAAGAACTAGACTAAATAAGCTGTAATATGTTATATATAAATGTAACTGTAACGATTACAAGGACCTCACAGCACAAGCATTACTCCCAACCTATTATAACAGCGTCTTGTACTGTAATATATGTAATGTTTTATTTATCTGTTATCTTTACAAATTTCATCAAGCAAAGGGAGAACACAGCAAGACACCTGATCAAACAAGGAAGGTTTCTTCTTTAAAATGATTCATTAGTCGAGTGGACATCACATCATTGTTCAATCAAATCCATGTTCAATGATCACTCAGAACGGTCACATTATATCAAACAGAACCTGCTAACTGAGCTCTGAGAGCGGGCAGTTCATTGAACTTGTAGATTCAAGCTGCGTTTCATGTTTTTGCCAAAATGATGGCACCAAAGCAGACTGTATTGAAAACTTAACTCAAGCTTCATTAGGCCATCACTACTGAATAGCCATTTCAGTTTTATTGTAGTGTAGGTGGTAGGCTAAACACCAAGCATGTGATTAATAGGTGACCTGCTGAACTACAGCCAAAAATGTGGAGAATGAATCTGCTGAAGACCAGAAAATGTCTGTTTGTTAGCAAAAGTATGTAGACAGGTGGAGTTACAGCTAGAGGTTTTTGAAAACCCATTTATCAAAGGAGCAGTGTTAGTAATTTAATTTTAGTGAATAAAGCATGTGACCATAGAGTCGATAATCACTAATGCATTACACTGTAAGACAAAGAGGGAAGTGTTTCTGGAGATGCAGATCTGGGTTTTATACCCACATAATCTCACTGAGTGCGTGACTAATGACAGATTTGTTGCATTCCTTTTTTTGGGAATATCCAGCAGCATTACAAAAGATCAAAACTGATTGGCCTTTTACGCCTTTGATTTAATGAGCCAAATATTCACTTTTAAAAACAGACTTTTATTGTAGTTCTGAACATCAGTGTTACTGGTGACGAAATCAAGATTTGTTGGATATTTGCAATAAATCAATCATCTGTAATCATGTGTGCTTTTGTTGGAACGAACCAGGAGGAGCTAGATTAGAGATGAGTTTATCTGAGAGATAAACTAGATGTCCATGGAGGCTTTTCTGTGTGAACTAGAGATGGCACGATACCACTTTTTTATGTCCGATACCGATATCATAAATTTGGATATCTGCCGATACCGATATGAATCCGATATAGTGTGTTTTAATCAACAAAACTGTTTTTTAAATATCTTGCTGCATTTTGTATAAGTTCATACTCAAGTTTAAAACAACAACTACACTAAAGCTATTCTGTTATACCTGTATGCAAAAAAAAAATTTCATAGTTCAGCAATACTGATCAATCTAATAAACTTAAACCTACACCATCCTCCCTATTCTGGTATTTTAAAGAGTACTTAGCATAAATATTAAGCAACCTAACTAATAGGGTTCCAACTCCCAGCAACAACAAAAATAAATAAATAAAAAATAGGGAACCACCCCTCACGCTCCACCTCATGATGCTTAATCGACGTAATCAACCTTAATTTGATGCAGTGTGAAAAAAATGCACAGAAATCAATTATTTTTCAAGAAATATTAAATAGATTCAACATCTTTCTTCAACAGAACTGCAGACTGCACAGATGGTACCTTCCCAAAGGAAAAAGTACTATAGCTTACTAGGGTATATATATTAGACTTAATAGTCACTATATACAGTAATGGACTTCTATTCATTTTGCATCAAATTAAAACTTTGGGTGTCAGATAATTATTTATTAAAAGCTAGACATTTTAAATGAGAATAAGAAAGAAAAGTATGTCTTTGTGCCCCCTTTTCCCTGTTCATGCCCTATCGGCCCCCCTGGCTAAACTTTGCTAGATCCGCCCCTGCACAGTTACCAGCCTTCAGCTACGTAGAAAAAGATCCTGAAGTAGAAAGTAATATTAAATAAATTCTAACAACAGCTGATCAAGCTTAAACGTGCTGCTGTTGTTCAGCCGCTGGTTTCCTCTTTCTGGTGCAAAGTGGGCCAAAAACAAACAAGAGACACGGACTCGCGACAGAAAAGCCGATCAGCTGATCATTAAGCAGTTTCATGATTGAAGTAGCAGCAGGAGAGGCAGTCGCTCCATATATCGTTTGTTAAGCTTAATGCAGGAATGCTTTACAAACATTCAGAGATGGACTTACACACTTGCTTTACTTCTCTCGGGATAACTTTGTCGGAGATGAAATGCCGGGTTGCTAGCGAAGCTCCAAATGCTATCCAGACCACCGACAGGTCCCGCATGCCACAGCCGCTCTATCACGTGATGCATACTACTCCGACGTGCTAACGTTCTGAGGTGAGTTACGGCGTGTTGCAAGTTTTGTGAGGTGCTTTTTTGATATTTAATGGATCGGATTACATTTTTTATTTTTCTCCGATATCCGATCCAGTAATTTAGGTCAGTATCGGACCGATACCGATACGTAATATCGGATTGGTCCATGTTTAGTGTTCGCGTTTATAAAACAAATATCTCTGTATCTTCTATCATTGTAGGATCTACTGTACAATATAAAGCACCTTGAGGCAACTGTTGTTGTGATTTGGTGCTATTTAAATAAAATTGAATAGAATTGAGTCATTCAGAAAGATGTTTCAGTCTAAACTATCATGTGATAGATTACAGTCTTGTGTCACAGTAAAGCTCCCTCAGCAACAACAGAAAATATCTGAGCCTCACTAATACAGCAAGTTTTACATGTTTTTATTGTCTGTATTTCTTCCAGCTGGTTATTGTCTGCCAAGGAATAGAAATTTCGGTTACTATGGCGAGTTTGGTTAAGCTGGTGGAAAATATGACTTTGACATTTAGCTGATGTGTAACCTAGTTATTAGTAGTGATGGTCTGTGAAGCTCCAGTGCATGTGACAAAAAACAAACCACACTATGCTTCAGAGGCTCTGTGTCAAGGTACCCCTGTCCCCCCACTGGGACATATTGTTTTATTGTGTATTCTATTTTCATTGTTGTTAATGTTGATACCAATAGACATGTGGTGGGTCTGCACCTCATCTCTGCCCCTACTTTAACCCCGCTGCTATGGCCCAATAAATATACCGTCTGAATAAGGCCATCAAACCGCTCACAGCCTCTTCATCAGAAACTACAAAGTACCGATTGTTATGATATTTTGATACCACGGTAAGCATTTACAGGATATTGTTTTATACAGGAAAACTGTTACTCAATATGGCCCATCTACTAGTTGTTTTTCTCTTTCTCTGTGACCCAAGAATTAATGTGTAAGACTCACAAGCTGGTACCCCAAGGTCGAAAACACCACAGAGATGAGACCACTTCCTTACTCCCATCCTCCCTTCCTTATCTCTTAGAAAAAGGCTCGTTAAAGGCCAGGTGGTTTGTTTCAGAATTCACTAATGAAAGAACTCTGTATTTTATGTCTAGGAGTGTATTTTGCTGGGATGATCATAAATTATAGCTGAACTGATAAACTACACACAGGATACTTCTTTGCTCACAAGGCAGGAAGACGTTTCCTTATTTAGTCTGTACCGGTTTGAACTGGGAAAGCTGACACACGAACCTTTTTTTTCATCTATATAAACTGCTGTGTATCAAATAAACCTTTGAGTCGATTGGGAAGGCAACCTAAAGCAGTCTCTGTTTTCTTGTTCTCCCAAGCTGCTCCCGGCGCTGTAACTAACCCAGCTGAACGGCATACCTGAGTGTTACTTTAAATAATTAGGAATCTTAGAAGGAAAGGACAAAACTCTGCTTATCGCTCACGCCACGGAGGAAACCCGGGACGGCAATTTCCTTCAATTTGGTGTCAGAAGTGGGATAACTGACAGAAGGTAAATATGCGTCTTTCATATTTATATAAAGACCTATTATACCTCTCTCAGTGATCGATCCATAAAGAAACGGGATATGCTGACGAAGTTTCACTTAGTGATCCAGAGAGATACACTGACGACTTCCTCAGTCCCCGAATAAAGTAAATTAACCCTTGTGTGGTGTTGGTGGACACAGGAAGTTGCCTGTTGTCTTGAAACGTACGTTAAAAAGTGAGAAGTTGCTCACTCAGAAAAAGTGACACAGGAAGTTGCCTGTTGTCTTAAATACTTCTCGTTAAGTGAGAAGTTGCTCACCAAAGAGTGACACAGGAAGTTGCCTGTTGTCTTGAAACGTACGTTAAAAAGTGAGAAGTTGCTCACTCACAGAAAGCTAGTAAATAATTAAATTTAATTTTGTTAAAAAAAAAACCAAAAAAAAAAAAAACGAAAGAAAACTGAAAACGGGTCTCACAGACCCGATTACCATACAAGGGTTAAAAGCAGTAAATTAAAAGCAGAAAGACACAGGAAGTTGCCTGTTGTTTTACGAGAAGTTGCTCGTTAAGCGAGAAGTTGCTCGCTAAGTGAGAGTTGCTCACACAAACAAAAAATTGCTAGCAATAAATTTAAAGTGACCTCAGCTGTGCCGCAGCGAAAATACTAACCTAAATCCTCCTAGCGTGTAAACCCCTCTGGAAATCACTGAACATGGGTCAGAATAATTCAAAGACCACAGACGGGTCCGATAAAAAATCTAAAGTACCTGTAAAACCAAAAATTAATAAAATACAAAATAAAGTCTCAAATAACGGCTCAGTACAACTCCCATTTCCGGTTACGTGTAACCTACGTCCGCGAATCGGTGAAGACGTCCATGATCACGTATCCAGAACATGCGGAAGTGCTTATGTGACTGACTTTGTTTACAACTTAAGAAGTTCAATGCATTCTAATTTATTTCTGGAGCCTTATCCCGAACGATTATCGCCAGAAAACAGGTCAGTAGAAATGTTGAATATCATTTGTGATAAGAAAAGTAGTCTGCTTAAAAAGTCCTGTAGAAAATATATGATAGAATGCCGCGACGTGATACATCAAATGTTACCACTATGGAAAAAGGGACCGGAACCAGGTGTAGATACTTTTACATCAAATAAAACTAGTGCAGGCTCTGGCATAGAAAATAAACCTACCGCAGGAAAAGCTAGTCTTGCATGTTCAGCCGTTCAGCCTACAGCCCCACACCCTTACGATGAGACCGAATTAATAGTCGCTGTAGCAGCTGCACGTAAACAATGTCAGCATTCTGATCCAACCAGCTCAAAAGAAAGCGACGAAAAATCTGAATCACATGCAACGGATCTTAGCCATCTCTTTAAACAAGATCAGGAAAAACAATATATACGCCGCAAGGAAGAATTAGCAGAACATAAAAAAAAGAGAAAAACTTTTGAAAGAAGAATGTGAGGAACTTATGAAAAACAATTTAGACGACTATGAAGAAAAACTTTTGCATCAGGCAGTGTCCACAATAGACACCCACATGAAACGCCACGATATCGTAGCTAGAGGTTTAGAGGTAGCTAAAGAAATACCTGTTACCCGAACTTTAATAAAGACTTATCTAAAAGGAAAAAAGGAAAAACAAAGCCGGAATGACAAAGGTCCTCACGCCAACACTCGCGGTAGTACACAAACAGACCCAAAGCATGATAAAGCATCCACAACTGCAGAGTTTTTGTGGGTAAATAATGACAAAATCACCAATTTCTTTAAGAATCTAAAGAAATTCCTGCTAACAATGTCCAGAGACAAAATTGACTTAAATGCAGTAACTATGTGTAAACAGAAGCCTGATGAATCTATCCTAGTATTCATAAAACGCTTTATGCACTGTTGGACAAGCTAGAGGTGCAAATTTAGCTCAGTTTTCCAGCAGCCGCAGACACCCAGAGCAAAAATGAATTTGTGTATTTAATTTAACACAAAGTGTGAAATGTTTGCTGACACTGATAACAGCTTATGTTTTCTCTGCCCTATGTACCGACATGATGGAGAAGGAACATCCTCTGTGTCAGCTGGACCCTCAGCAGAGAATGAACTCAACATCCTTTTTGTCCGGTACTCTATGTCACACACTGTGCCAAAAAAACGTGTACAGACGCCACTAACAGGTAATCCCATGACTGGGAGCCACACTTTTGTTTCTCTCACACTGTTCAACAACATGATAACTGCTCACACAAGTGAAGGTCAAACAGTGATTTTGTCACATAACTCAGACATAGGTTATGACATAACTACACCATGTCGTCACATAGATGTAACCTACCCTATCGACTGTACTATTTCTGCACTTACGTTGCCAGCTGAATACCAGAATATGACATTGTGGTCAAGAAGTGAGAATGATATAGGATTTATTGACTGTACACTTTATCACGTACACCTATTAAAACACAACAAGCCAGTATATGTCAAGCAACATCCCATTTCTGCCGAAAAAGCCGCAGCTCTAGATGTCATCATAGGAGATTTATTGACTACAGGAGTAATAAAGCCCACACTCCTGTCAATCCTGTGCCAAAGCCTAACAAACCTGGCGTATGGCGTTTCATACAAGACTTAAGGCAAATTAATGCAGTCAACATTCCTCTGCCACCTCTCGTTTCAGATGTTCACAGCATATTGACATGCATTGCATACACATTTCACCGTGGTGGATTTATGCTCTGCTCCTTTTTCTCAGTACCTGTGCATGAAGACACACAGCCGTTATTTGCATTCACACATAGAAATAAGCAGTACACTTGGACTCGTTTGCCCCAAGGCATGATAGACAGCTCTGCTGCTTTCTCAATGGTGCTTCACTCCTCCAGGGCTGCACCCTGATCCACATGTGGATGACCTCCTCCTCTGTGCTGAAAGTGAAAAACTGTGTCAAACTGCTACACACATGCTTCTCCAGCACCTCCAAAAGACTGGCCACAAAGCATCAGCAAAGAAAATGCAGTACTGTCAGACTTCTGTTCAATATTTGGGATTCACACTGTCTCACGGAAAACGTTCCATGACTGCTGACAGGGTCAAAGCTGTGACCTCTGTCCCTCGTCCCACTACACAGAAGGAAATGTTGTCCTTCCTGGGCATGGTGAACTATTGCAGACAGTGGATACCAGACTGTTCTTTTCATGACCACATTCTGCGTGACTGTTGTAAAAAAGACAAGCCTCCTCGAATACTGTGGTCCACAGAAATGACTGCCTCTTTCAATGCATTAAAGGGAGTGCTGATCTCCGCCACTCAAAGGTGCTGCCTGTGGTTGTTCAGGGAATGCCGGCCTGCCTGAGGGCAGTAGCAGCTTGCTCTATCATGATAAGGGACTGCGAGAAGCTCACACTCTCACATGACACTATTCTACACACCAATCACTAGGTCACGACCATTATAGCAAACATAACTACACAACATATGCAAATCTCACTATAAAAGCGAGCAGCACACCTGATTCGCCAGCACATTTATTGATCCTATGCTGTGTTCTTCTGACCGACAGGATGGCTCAGACAGGCTTGACGATCATGACTGCATGACACGTATACAGGAATCCACAGCACCACGTCCAGATTTAGAGCAAACACCTATCCCAGACTCAGCCACGGTTTATGTGGACGGGTCCTGTTCAAGGCCGAATGACAACTCATTTCTTTGTGGCTATTCAGTGGTGACATTGCCTGACATAATACTAGAGGCTCACTCATTACCATTTCACTCAGCACAAAAAGCAGAGCTCATGGCTTTAATACGCGCCTGTGAGCTCCATTTGGATAAGCATGTGACAATTTACGCAGACAGCCGCTATGCATTTGGCGTTGTGCATGACTTTGGCACATTGTGGAGACAGAGAGGATTTAGATCTGCTGATGGAAAATAAATTGCTAAATTCTGATTTTGTGCAAAGACTTTTTCAGGCTATACAGCTACCATCGGCCGTTGCAGTTGTAAAAACGAAAGGACACAGTACAGCTGACACAGACGAAGCAACAGGTAATGCCTTAGCAGACGTGACAGCCAAGGCTGCAGCTGCATCGCAGCTCCCACCTCCGCAGGAAGTATTATCTGTGCCCCTACAGCTGTCACTTGTTAAACTCCCAGACTATTTAGGAACAAATGTTGATTTAAAATTCATAAAAGAGCAAGCCTGTGCATGTGATTACACGTATTGGGAGAATAATGACTGTACCTTAGATGACAGAGATGGCCTATACAAAATCTTAAGGGTTTGATTGCCCTCCCATATTCCCTGATGCCAGTCCTTGCCCGACATTTTCACTGTGTGAGTCATGTCGGACAAAGAGGGGTAATAGGGGCAATAAAATCAAGATTTGTAATTGAAAAAACATCACATGCAGTAAAAAGCATATTAGCAACCTGTCTAACATGTGCGCGAACTAATGTAGGTAGCTCAAAAGCAAAACATCAGCATTTACCACAACCAGATTTTCCATTTCATACATTACAAATTGATTTCACACATATGCCAGCACAAGGAAGCATCAAGTACTTACTGGTAATAGTGGATCAATTTAGTAAATGAGTAGAAGCTTATCCAACCTCAGAAGAAACTGCAGAAGTAGTCTGTCAAAAGTTGAGCAATGAAATAATACCCAGATTCGGAATACCTCACCAAATTAACAGTGATAGAGGATCTTCATTCACATTAGAAGTAATTCAAAAGTGTGCTAAAACTTTAATGACCTGGGTCAAATTACTTACTCAAGTCCTGTGTGAGATTAGAATGACTCAATCTGCAGTAACCAAATTATTTCCATTTGAAATAAGACTATTTCCAACACCATGGTCAGCTTCCAGAGGGGCACCGCTAGTAGAAGGTGATGTATATTGCATTGTCCACTGATGTTCACAACCTGGTAGAAAAACTGAATAATAACTATCAGAAAGTTTGTCTCTCTCAGCCTTTCCCCTCCACAGTTCCACCAGTGGAGACAAGGAGACGCATGTTGGAGAAGCCACTAAAACCAAGGACACTCTGGGAGGCCGCGCGTGTTCCAGCCCCAGACTGTACTGGCAGTGACGAAGAACCAGCATCCTCACAGACGGACAACCTCAGTGGATTCATGCCAGCAGGGTTAAGACCAGCCCAATCGGACCATCTCAGGCGTCGGATCAAGCAGACGACATCTCCGGCGAGCCAGCGCCCGGAACTAGAGCAAATAAACACACACGGGTAGATGACATCTCAGGCGAGCCAGTGCCCGGATCCAAAAGTTACATACACACACGCAATCACTGATTAACACACAACGTCTGAAAGAACAACAACAAGGTACTCAAACATCCAGCAGGAACAGAAAGCCAAAAGTACCACATGATGTCTAACCTGATAAAGCCAGACTCATTTCATCCTGATAATGGAGAAAATGAAATGCCCATTGTCATCACACGACGCTTATTCTGTGTCTCTCGAACCTGGGACCAGGCCAGGAGACGACTGAAGAACTGTCTTTCTTATATATTTAGGTTATTTATCACATCTATCGCAGTAACCTTAGGATTTCTCTTTGCTATTTTGTATTGTAAACTGCAACCATGTTCACATTTCTGCAGGTCATATTTTGCTGACTATACCTCATGCTCCATTTTGCAAGACACCTACTTAATGCACTCCTCACGCTCCCTAAAATCAGTATATAGCAACATAGACGCCACTAATAAACCATCTTATGCGCCCTCTAGAGCAGGAGCTAACGCCTGGTATGAAAATGCCAGAACAGCCGCTCGTGATTTAGGAAACAGTAACTGTTATGTCTGTTCAAAGGCTAATCCAGAACAGGTAATAGTAGGATACCCCATATCCGGTTTCCCCCTCACTGAGGGACTAGAGAAAATCGGCGGAGATAATGCTCTCCTTAAAGACACTTTACAGTTGACTCTGAGCCCTCTCGACTGCTTACTTAGACACACACCCACACCAACTAACCCTGAGACTCCATTAGGCGAATTATTGAAGTTATCTAATGACACCGCAGGGACCTGCGCCCCAATGAAACGCCCTAAGAATAGGTTAAAGCCCTCACTGCCCCTAGGACAGATCCCTTTCCATTTTAATACTAGTATGATATGTCTGCGCAGACTAAAGTTAACTGGCCCAGACACACACATAGATTATACAAAGGATAACTACACATTCTTCTCTGACTCCCCAGGTGCACGCTGTAATGAGACATGGCTAGCTGTCTCTGTGGCTGAAGTTGTATCATATCTGGAGGAACACACACACAGTTCAAGTTCGAGCAGAGAATCGATCATTGTTCCCCCAGAGGGTGTATTAAATGACACTGACTGGGGGGAGTTAGTTAAATCACACATGGTCACGCGCCTAACTAGAGCAATCCCACATGCTTATTGGATGTGCAATAATACTCTTAGATTAGCTTTACCTGTTAATTGGACCGGTACCTGTGGTCTAGTGACCGTTGATGTATGCTGTACTTTCATTCCCAATAATACCGCTCCTAACGGTTCATTCACACAAGCTATGAATAAACTTGAAGCATTGCAGATAGAACTAATTGCCAATGCAGGTCACGGTCAGTGGCTACATAAGTGGCTACAGGACACGTTTGGAAAATGGAAGAAACTAATTGTAGCCTTTGTAACCGTTGCAGCATGTTTTTGATGATTATTGTCTGTTGTGTGATACCATGTATACGCTCTCGGAATTTTTGATATTAAGCTCACTCGAAGGACTAGTTACATTTATGATTTGTTTCACATTTATGATTTATCTTTATATTATGTTATTACATTCTGTCTTTATACTATGTTATCATTTCATGATAAAAGGGGAGAACTGTTATGATATTTTGATACCACGGTAAGCATTTACAGGATATTGTTTTATACAGGAAAACTGTTACTCAATATGGCCCATCTACTAGTTGTTTTTCTCTTTCTCTGTGACCCAAGAATTAATGTGTAAGACTCACAAGCTGGTACCCCAAGGTCGAAAACACCACAGAGATGAGACCACTTCCTTACTCCCATCCTCCCTTCCTTATCTCTTAGAAAAAGGCTCGTTAAAGGCCAGGTGGTTTGTTTCAGAATTCACTAATGAAAGAACTCTGTATTTTATGTCTAGGAGTGTATTTTGCTGGGATGATCATAAATTATAGCTGAACTGATAAACTACACACAGGATACTTCTTTGCTCACAAGGCAGGAAGACGTTTCCTTATTTAGTCTGTACCGGTTTGAACTGGGAAAGCTGACACACGAACCTTTTTTTTCATCTATATAAACTGCTGTGTATCAAATAAACCTTTGAGTCGATTGGGAAGGCAACCTAAAGCAGTCTCTGTTTTCTTGTTCTCCCAAGCTGCTCCCGGCGCTGTAACTAACCCAGCTGAACGGCATACCTGAGTGTTACTTTAAATAATTAGGAATCTTAGAAGGAAAGGACAAAACTCTGCTTATCGCTCGTGCCTTGGAGGAAACCCGGGACGGCAATTTCCTTCACCGATACTGTTATTATTGTTGACATAACGACAGCAGATGCATTGACGTGGCTGTTCAAACTAAACACTGTTCACAGCTTTAGCGGAGAAAATGCGTTTCAGCTCATTTGGTTCCGCCCTCTTTGCGTCAAAACTTCTTGAGGGCGGAACCACTGACAGACTTATCCCAGTGAGGCGTCCACACGGACTCATTAACGGAAGCGCACTCGGAAGCGTTTCGGTGTGGGAAGCAGAAGGATGTCTCTTCAGTCGGTGCTGGTGCCTCTCTTCAAACTGTACTTATGCGGAATTAAAGTTCTTCTCTACCAAATTTTCAACCGCTCCTTTACGCTCCCAGGTCAGTCCCGCTTCTCTCTTACACAGCTCTGTGTCTGCTGGTTTGTGCCTGATGCATATTTGTCACCATGTGCGGTACTGATGTCGTGTCGTCGTCGACAGAAGCGCCTGCAGGTATAGAACTGCTCGGTCAGCTGCAAGAACAGGACACGGAGAGTTTGAAGTACTCGTTAGTCCGTAATTCCGATCGATAGTGTGAGGAAGATGTGATTTCAGCCAGAGCCGTGCGGTGCGTGTGTTTGCGGCTGAACAGCAGTTAAAGTAGCGTTTTCTAACTCGCAAACGGTTTTATGCTGGGATGAGATTAAACTGAGATGATTCTTACGGTGAGTCCGTCTCCTCGTGGGCTCCTGCGCGGGCTGTGACACAAAGGGGACTCAGATCGCATCAGAGCAATCCTGTTTTCAAAGGAGGTTCATTTAATTTTCATTATCAATCATTTGTTTTTATTTCTTACACTGATTCATGTTTGTACACTTCCTGTGATGGTGAATGCACTGACCTTTACACGCACGTTTCTATGCTTTTTCTATTGACGTGCATTAATGTCCCCAGGGACAAGCTTCATACCCCACTGAGCTCATAGGCACTGTGGTAAAGGTGTGACATGAGAGCCGCTTTGTCTTTACAAATGCAAAGAAAAACCTGTGGAGCTGTAACAGCCTGGGCCCATTAAAACTGTGACAGAGGTCATAAGAAGTGGCTCTCTGAAGCATGTTTTACCAGCTGTTTTAGTCCGAACTAAACTATATTTATATAACATTAGTGGTGCAACGGATCCAAAATCTCACGGTTCGGATCAATTTTACGGATCTGCGAAAAAAGACAAAAATGTAACATTTACTTATTGAAGTATTTTTGCCTGTTAAAAACATTCAGCTCAAGACTCATTCCACGCAATTATAAAAAAAATGATGGTACAATATGGGGCAGTACAGTCTTTGTATCTACCACTCAATTCAATTTTATTTATAAAGCGCCAAATCACAACAACAGTCGCCTCAAGGCGCTTTTATAATGTAAGGTCGACCCTACAGTAATACACACCGCTCGTTATATCGCACTCTGCTGTGATATAACGAGCGGTCACGGTCACGTAGCTTTCCGTTGCCCTGGAGCTCCACCCGTTTGTAGTAGTTGGGTAACAGAAGATGCCTGGGACAGTTCAGCCATAACTTTAAACTTTTCCTGCTCATACATGCTTGGAACGATGTTGCCACTGAAGTGGACGCAAACGGGATATCACAGCGTGGCTCAAGCACGTCCATCATAGTTTAAACCCCTTGTTTTGCGCAACAGAATACGGCCTCCCGTCTGCAGCTAAACACCCCAACAGCTTCTGTAATAGCTTTAGCCCGGTCGGGCTGGGCAGCAAAGGGCTGCTCAAACTTAGAGCCCCCGAGAGCAGCCAGTTGGCTTTTCTACCTTTAAAACCCACCTACCAGCCAAATGGCTTTTAGCTAGGCTTTAGCTTCAGCCAAGTGGAAGCTAAATTGGCTAGTCATTCATATGTAAATTGGGTTGTTACCTGAGAATTCTGGAGGGGAGTGGGGGTGTGTGAATGATTGCTAATTTCTAACTGCCAACTGCCTCTTTGTTTGTCGGGGGGGAGAGCTGCTAAAAGCGGTGAACTTCCTTTTGTGTTCGTCTTGATGCATTCTCAATCATCCAGGGAAATAAATCTCCAAAAGTCACCAACTTGGAGTGTTTCAGTTTGCCATCTTAGGGAGAAATCAACACACATGGGTGTAGGTCCTTTGTTGCTGAGATTTATTGATAAAAACGGTATAAAAAACCAACCATTTGTACACATATTTACAAATAATAATAATAAAAAGTGAGTGAGTACATTTCAACATTTTCAGCAATCACTCACAATCCTGGCACTGCCATGGTATCTGTAGTCTGCATTTACCACATGTGTATCTGTAGCCAAATGGAAGAAGACAGTCTATATTCTTAGCAGCATGCACAGCGTGGTTCAGACTGATAACACCACCAAAAGGAAGCCAAACACGGTCACCCTTTACAACAAAACAAAGTGTGGCGTGGATGTGATGGACCAGATGGTTCGGGAGTACACTGTCCGCAGAGGAACACGGCGCTGGCCAGTTGCCGTGTTTTATAACATGATTGACATGGCAGCACTGAATGCACATGTGCTGTATCAAGCATGCTCCGGGACGAAGGAAAGGACTTCCTGGTGGAGCTTGCAAGAGAGTTGGCTCACTCTCATGTAGCTGCGAAGAGGGCAAGAAAAGAACAGTTGCTTCGGACACAACCCTCCACACCGAGCCCTGGAAAAAGAGCCATGTGTCAGGTCAAACACAATTGCAAGAACAATCATGCCACTGTGCGATGTGTTCACTGCAACAGATACACATGTGGTAAATGCAGACTACAGATACCATGGCAGTGCCAGGATTGTGAGTGATTGCTGAAAATGTTGAAATGTACTCACTCACTTTTTATTATTATTTGTAAATATGTGTACAAATGGTTGGTTTTTTGTACTGTTTTTATCAATAAATCTCAGCAACAAAGGACATACACCCATGTGTGTTGATTTCTCCCTAAGATGGCAAACTGAAACACTCCAAGTTGGTGACTTTTGGAGATTTATTTCCCTGGATGATTGAGAATGCATCAAGATGAAACACAAAAGGAAGTTCACAGCTTTTAGCAGCTCCCCCACCCCCTCAATCACACACCCCCACTCCCCTCCCTCCAGAATTCCCAGGTAACAACCTAATTTACATATGAATGACTAGCCAATTTAGCTTCCACTTGGCTGAAGCTAAAGCTTAGCTAAAAGCCTACCAGCCATTTGGCTGGAAGGCGGGTTTTTAAAGGTAGAAAGGTAGAAGGCTGGCCGGCGGGTGTTAAACTCCTCTGCTCCTCCACTTGGACTGCTAGCGCTAACCATAACTACCACTTGACAGACCCACCACGCCACCTTACACATACTTGTTTTTCTTCTGTTTCCTATCTTCGGATCATGTGTGTACCGAACCGTGGAGTGGGATCGGTTCGTATTATGGATCAACGGTGATCCGTTGCACCACTATATAACATGTAATGAAATAATAGTATATGTGAATCCAAACTTTTATTTTTAACCCAGACAGAACTCCTGGGTTAAAGTGGAGTTCAGCAGGCAGGGGAACATCAGCTGTAGTACTTTAACATATCTGAAAGGATCCCAGTGATTCGTGCTGTGAGCTCCAGCAGATCTTTGTGTACCTGTGATTAGCTGCCACGTGTGACCACTGCTGCTCCATAGTGGACTTACACAGCTGACTTCACCATGATCTAACCCAGTGTTTCATTTTTCCATTCCCTACACTGAGGTGGTTTTTCAGGTGAACTTCTCATCGCCAGAAAATGTTTGTTTTTATTTGTTTTTTCAAAATCATAGCAAAAGTATGTAGACAGGTGGAGTTACAGCTAGAGGTTTTTGAAAACCCATTTATCAAAGGAGCAGTGTTAGTAATTTAATTTTAGTGAATAAAGCATGTGACCATAGAGTCGAAAATCACTAATGCATTACACTGTAAGACAAAGAGGGAAGTGTTTCTGGAGATGCAGATCTGGGTTTTATACCCACATAATCTCACTGAGTGCGTGACTAATGACAGATTTGTTGCATTCCTTTTTTTGGGAATATCCAGCAGCATTACAAAAGATCAAAACTGATTGGCCTTTGATTTAATGAGCTAAATATTCACTTTTAAAAACAGACTTTTATTGTAGTTCTGAACATCAGTGTTACTGGTGACGAAATCAAGATTTGTTGGATATTTGCAATAAATCATCTGTAATCATGTGTGCTAGATTAGAGATGAGTTTATCTGAGAGACTGCTCAGGTTGGAGGCGGGGCTTTAGACATCTACACAGTAGGATTGTCAAGAAAAAAATGTTACTCCAGTATTTATTGATACGAAAATGAATACAGAATTACGATACTTTGCATCAATATTGATACAAACAGCTTAAGAGGAATGTTAGAGGTCTGTAAAGCTCCCGTTTCAGCAACATTGAAGTTATCATAAATGTTAACCTGGATGATGCACACATTAACATTAGACACTTAACTATTAGTTCAGTGGCTATCAGGTAATTGCTGGGTAATCATTGCTGTGGCAGCTAGCAAACTGTAGCTGGATAGAAGAAGAATTGTTCCGGCTCAGCTGGTCACAGATGGAGTGACCAGGGCAGATTATATTGGCACAATATAAATATTGTTTCTTATTCTTTTTTTAAATGTAGTTATAATGTATCGGCAATTTTCAATTAAAAAAATTCAAGGGAATGTATATTTCTAATCTTCAGCTCATTGTTGTTACATCATAATATAATAATGATACAAAACAATTAAAGGAACACTTTGAAAACACATCAGGTCTCAATGGGGAAATAAATCTATACTGATATGGAGTGGGTTGATAGAAATGACACAAGACTGAGCATTTCCTTGCAGCAGGTGGGACCTAGAACTAACTGCATAGGGTTTGACAGTGGGTCTAGGGTAGTCTGAGTGCTGTTATCCAGCCTGTAGAGATCGGTGCGTTGCTCCATGGATATACCCTACCAAACTCTCACTGACCCACGGCCGAATGCTGCACGTTCTCCGCAGTATTTCCAGACCCTTTTACATCTTTCACGTGTACTGAGTGCTGCAGGTACTACGGCTGCTGCTTTGAAAACCACAGAGCCCCACTAGTGGACGTGACAATTCCAAAATTCTATGGCAAATGCTAATTAGGCTCCACAGGGCCAAACAGTAAGCACATAATCCGCTGGAGGACCTCGGACCCTCAGGCCACTCTCATGAAGTCTGTCCCAGGGACAGCAGCAGGGAAGCCCAGACCTCCCTCTTGCCACTTCTTCCATCTTATCTGAAGGAACATCAAGATGTTCCCAGGGAACAGATACACACTCTCCAGTGTGTCCTGGGTTTACGCCGGGGCCTCCTCCCAGTAGGACATGCAGGGCTGGAACACCTTATCCAGAAGAGGACACCCTTAGCTGTTTCCTTTCAATGTGGAGCAGTAGCAGCTAGGGCTGTGCGATATGACCAAAACCTCATATCCCGATATCAGACATCTATCGTCCGATAACGATATAAATCACAGAAATGTAACATTTCCTGTAAATTCTGTGAATCTCGAGCAGCTCGACTTGCGTGTAGCTGGAGTCGAGTGTTTTAACCGATGCATGAAACGATACGTTTTTAGACATAAGTTGTAACAGCTATTGTTTTCTTTGTGAGTATTTCTTACACGGCGTGCTGCGGGGAGAAGCCTGTTCTAACGTTTGAGTCTGAGGTTTATTTTTTAGCACCTGGCGTCTTTTTTACTTCTCATCCGTAAATAATCTGCTCTTTCACGTGATTCAGTTTATTTTGAAAAGTCTCAACAGGATCTTGAGCTTTATTGTGAAAGGTTTATGTGGAACATAAACAAGCGGACATGCGATGCTGTTACCGTCGTTGTTGCTAACGACAACGCATAAAAACAGGCGCTTGTCCGTCCGTAGTGTGGTGATATTAAATATAAGAGAAAGAAGAAATTAATACAGCCCCTACAGTGACCATCAAAACCATGAAAAAATATTGCCGTAAACAGTTTATTTTGCAACACCACGAAACAAACGATAGCGTAGAATGAAACGACGGACGTTTTTATATCGTCATCCGATATATATGGTTATATCGAACAGCCCTAGTAGCAGCTATACTCTGAACCCTTCCCAAATGACTGAAAGCCCATCCAGGAAAGGTGGAAGCTAATATTCGCTATATATGACAAAAACATCAGGCCAATATTAACCATTTCACCATTTGTGGCATCTGGTGACAAATGGCTGCCACCAAATGGCAGATGGACACAATAATTTACCTGTATTGGGCATCAATTAAAATTTTAACAATTAAATTAAGCAACTAGTGTGTCTGGTACCAACTACTGATGACAGCAACAGTCGGTTAGTCTCTAGTTAACTCTTCATCATCTACGATAAAACCACCACCAAAAGCCACCAGAGCTTATCTTTGCATTGTTACACGCTGTAGTGCTATGTTTTTTTTAATTATTTTTTATTTAAGCATTTCAATTTATTCTACATGGGTGGCACGGTGGTTAGCACTGTTGCCTCACAGCAAGAAGGTCCTGAGTTCAATTCCACCATCAGGCCGGGGTCTTTCTTTGTGGAGTTTGCATGTTCTCCCCGTGTTTGCGTGGGTTCTCCCCGGGTACTCCAGCTTCCTCCCAGCGCCCCCCGCGACCCTGAAAAGGATAAGTGGAAGCGAATGGATGGATGGAATTTGTTCTACATCAGTATTACATTTTTTTTTATTAATCCTAATTTTATCAACTTTAGTTCATAGTAACTAAATAAATTGCTAAAAAGTGCAATAAAACCACAAAGAAACTGAAAGCCATTTTTCTAGATGTAGACCTCAATTTATAAATAAAAGGTTGCACAAAATCCTTTCAAACCACCTAAAATTAATTTTTTGTTTTCATAACTTTGTTCTTGATATGTATTTATTTTTATATATAAACTATAGCAAAAATGAGAAAAAAAAACTGTGTATATTGTGCTCAATTTATAAAAAGTCATCAGTACTAAAGTAGTGCAATCAAAGTGTCCCAGTAACCAACAGGAAATGTATATAGAAGAGGAAGTATATAGAAGGCCACAAAGTTAAACAGTATTTTTTTCTGTTATTAATTTCAATAATGCCAAAGCAGCTGAAGCTGATTGACAATCCTCTCGGCTACTTAACTGACCATATCAATGTCTCAGAAGTTTAATTGACTTAGTGCTGTACTCTGATTAAAAAGTGTCCCTTTAATTTGTTTGAGAAGTGTGTTTATATAATTAGCGCGACCTGTGGCAGTCATTTTCACCAGGGCTAAACAACCATTACACAAACTTGAAATTTGGTTCCAAGAACGTGAACGTAGTTGAAGGATTCGGCTGAAGAGCGTGTGAATTGACCGTGTCACGTCACATGTGCCACTTTGGAATGTGAACAGCATTTCACACACATTAAATGCGCCATGCTTTAGCAGTATTTGCAACCGATAGCCTTCATTCCTTAAGGTTAATGTTAATATGCCTGTTTATAATTTGTCATTCCTGTAATTAAATGGTTATGTCTGAGTACTCTGACTCACAAACATTTATTTTGTACAGCCAAATATTGGAGAACTGCAGCTCCATTTGGCTGTTATTGGTCTTGAGTTAGATACGATGTGGCTGCCAAATAGTTGTGGGTGGAACCGTAGTGTAGTAAAACCAGCAGTTAAATGATGTGGTAAACAAATTAGATATGAGTAATTTGTTTAATTGACTAATATTTCTGGTGGCGACCTAAAAGGGCAGCAACATAATCGACTTATTGAAGGTAGGTTTAAAGTGGACATGAAACACTGTGTAAAGGTTAATTTACACTATGGAGGATGCGCTGTCAAAAACTGACATAGATGTGACACTTAAATAAGAATAAGTGCTTAAAGGTTTTAGAACATGCTTAGCACTATCCTGTGCCAGTACAGGATGTGACATCACAGAGTTGGTTGGTTGTGGTTAACAGACTTCTATAAGTTTATGTAAGCTAGTGACGAAAACAAGAATACTAAAACTAAAAAATGTGTTCAAAGGGTAATTTTTTTAATTACTCCTGGCTGCAACAACGAGTTTTTGTTAATCTAATGTGGGTCTATCAATTGCAAATAACCAACCAACCTGGTGACCTGATATTCTGTACTAACTCAAGATGGTGCTAAACCAGTTCTAAAAATGTGAACTTTTAAACAGTTATTTCTTAAATCCAGCTTCAGAGGCAGTGTTAAATCTGTCAGTTTTGAGAGCAGGATTGCATAGTGTACATGTAGTGTCTCATGTGGCATTGTTATGTTAGGGTTACTTGTGCAAACCTCAGTATCAGGAATTTGCATGATGGTTACCACTATCTTAGCCAGATATTTTATCTGCTCATTTGCATGTTACTTGTTGGGAGAATTGTAAAATCCAGTTCTCAAACACTTAAAATGTTTTTATCACCAAAATCAAATGTTTATTTCACTGTTCTTGTTAGGTTCTCGATAAGAGAAGCCATCCTGATGGACTTTATACCTAAGGAGCCAATGGAGGGTAAAAGTTCAGGACCTTCGTGCTCAGGCCTCAATCTGGTCGCACACCCACGTGCCAAAAGCAAAGTGTGGAAGTACTTTGGCTTTGACACAGATGCAGATGGCTGCATATTACACTGGAAAAGGATTTACTGTCGTGTATGTATGAGCCAAATTGCCTACTCCGGAAACACCTCAAACTTGTCATACCACCTTGAAAAGAACCATCCCATAGAGTTCAGTGAGTTTGTGAAAAGCAACACAGATCAGATGCGGGAAGCTTTTGCTACGGCGTTTTCTCGGATAAAGACTGAGCCTACAGTTTCACAGCAGCAGTCCCAGGAAACCTATTTAAGGCAGAGCTTAGACTCTGAAAACAAACGACACAATGATTTGACAGTAGCTATTATCAACTTCATTTGTGAGGGGTTATATCCTGTATGTACAGTTGAAGAGCCTACGTTCAAGAATTTAATCGGTATTGTCGACCCTGGATATTCTCCTCCAAGCAAAAGTGACCTCGCAGCCAAAATGGTTCCTCAAATGTACTGCCGTACCCAAAATGTGGTCTTTAATGAGCTAAGTGGAGTTATGAATTGTGGCATTGCTACAGATCTGTGGCAAAGCCAAACACAAAACAGAACATATATTTCACTTTCTGTGCATTCAATCAATTACAACAGTGCATCTGGCTTCTCGGTGACCAACAAATGCCTTAAAACCTTTGAAGTACAAGAGGACAACAGAGCTGAGAATATCACCAGAGCCATGTATGAAGCCTTTGTGAAGTGGGGGATAACTCATAAAGTCATTGGGGCTACCACAGATGGTTCGGTGGATGTGGTGAAAGCATGCTCCCTCCTGGATCTGACAGTGGAAATGCCCTGCCTTGGACACACAATCAATCATGCAATGGCTGAAGCCTTCCAGCTGCCACGAGTGAGTGGCTTTTTGGGATGCTGCCGCAAGCTTGTCGATCATTATAGAGAATCTGCAATGTATACAGTACGAGAAAAGCAGAAGCAACATGGTCTTGCTCAGTGTACACTCATCACAGACCAGGACAGGTCATGGTTTGGTACATTGGCAATGCTACAAAGACTGAAAGAGCAACAGGCTGTTATAAGTATGACACTTATAGAGAGTTCCAGTAGCCATCATTTCACCTTCAGTGGTTCTGACTGGGCCTTGTTGGAGGGCTTGATTGAAGTCCTCCAGCCCTTTAAAGTTGTGGCAAACATGATCACTTCTTGTAAGTATCCAACCATTAGCATGGTGAGACCTGTCCTTCATATGCTGCTGAACACCACCCTCAAAATTAAGGAAGGGGATCTCAAAGAGATCAGCATGAGCAAAGAGCTCATCTCCAAGGTCTTGTCAAGCACATATTCACAGAATTCACAGTTATCCCAAGAGATCGCAACATTCCTCAACATTGCTACATTTTTGGATCCTCGTTATAAGAAACTGCCTTTTCTTTCCACCCAAGAACGCTCCAAAGTTGAGAGTATTATTATTGAAGAGGCCAAAGCAATCCTTGAGAAGCAGATTTCGGAGCGATCGGGCCTTGATGATTCTTCTTTGGTGTCTGATGAGCCACCTTGCAAAAAACTGGGACTTCTGGGTGAATCTTCTGCCAGCACTTCAGTTCAAGACAACCCTTTGGCTGCCATATTTTGCCAGTCAGATGCAGACCAGAGCCAGGAGGAGCTACATGCTCAAGTAGTAGAGGAGCTGAGCAACTACAAGTCACAGAGGGTTCTAGGTCTGAATGAAGACCCTTTGCTTTGGTGGTCGAACCATGCACCTTTGTTCCCCACACTTCCTAAGGTGCTCCAGAAGTATTGGTGCGTTCCTGCCACAAGTGTTCCTTGTCATAGGTTGTTCAGCTCATCAGGTACTTTTCTTTCTGGGAAAAGAAACCGCATACCTTCAGCTCTAGTGGATATGCAGGTTTTCCTGTATGAGAACTCTCGGAGCTACTATGAGCCTGAACCCTGTGAGGATGAATTTGAAACTGTTTTGGAAACCAACTCTAGTTTGGCTCAGCACTAAAGTGACTGAGGTTTGAAAGAACTTTATTTACTTTGCTAAAGGCTGAGGTTCTAAAGGCTGAAAAGCCACTGGTTGCATAAAGGGACAACGTTTTCAGCCTTTATAACATATGGGACACTTTAGCTTTTAAGTTAACTGCTGTAAACACATTTCTCCTTTACAGAGCGGATGTCCTTATGCATTCAAAATCTGCACAGAAACTCTATTGTATTAAAATGAAGTGGAAGGTTACAGAAAGATTTATCGTTTATGTAGCAATATTGTGTTTTGTCTTTATTATAAATGTGTCAGCTGTTTTTTGTTTGTTTGTTTTGTTTTTTAAATTTGTGGCCATTCCCAAAGTCTTGCTTGATGGTCTCACCTGTACACATCTCGGTGGGGGAGCGTAGTGCACAAACACACCTCTCCAGGTAAAACATTTGCTGCCCATGTGGGCATGGAAATTCCACAGTAAGGGCTACAAGCACACTCTGCCATCCTCTTTTTCATTTAGAGTAAGTACAGAGTGGAACAGAGTACAGGCCAGGAAACTGGTTCCAGTGCCCAAGCTGTGCACTGAGGTGAGCCTAACTATCTAGTCGCCGTCACTCGCTTGCTTAGGATCAGACTCCTTTCCCACCAGTGAAGTGACACTGCATGTACCACAAGCCAATGTTGGAATGATTAATTATATCTCTTTAAACTTCATACATTTAAACATGATATTATGTGATAAGGAAACGTGTGAATTATTGGTTCATAAATATCTCTTAAGAAATACCACTAGGGTGATCAGTTTAGACAGTCTGAAACAACAATGTTTTATTTGCTGTTAAATTTAATTTTCAGTTGCTGTTGAGATTTATGTACCAAAACTACATTGCAATGGTTAGGAGAAGATCATGGTACAGATTAAAATAGAATATTTTAAACTCATTAACCATGTGAAAATCTTCCGGTTTGTATGTTGGGGGACGAATGCCTCGGCAGACTTACAGAAACCTTTGATAGTAGTTGGGCGCATCTTACCTCACCGATCAGTTGTTGTGACTTCCTAGTATACTCTGATGTTTAGTTGTCCTTTTGTCCCCTCAAGTGTCATTCAGGCTATGTACTTTGTAAATACTTGTCCACATATTGCAGAACTGACTGATAATAAATGTGAGTAAAGGTTTTGCTTGTCTGGCTGCTTGATGTCTTCACTTTGCATGGGAACAATGTTCAATATTTGAAAATGCAATGCAGTCATACAAACGGATTTCACCAGTCTGTTCTGGAGCGGTGCATTTCATAGGTTTCATATATTCCTGCTGTTTTCCTGGGTTACAAGCAAAACAAAGCAGAGTAACTGGTATTTATTTCTTAACGAGCGCTACAAGAAAGGTTCTGTGAAAATTGATCTAAGAAATCCACATGTCATGCTCTTCATTACACTATTAAAAAATGTCAGTCACTGGCCTGGGTAATTGGTCATTGTATTTCCCAGTGGCAGTCAAGTAGAATGACATGTCATTGCATTCATAATTAAGTTCAGATATGTTTCTAAGTTCTATACAAAACCAGCTGAGTAACTATAGAAAAAGCTTCTTGTAAATCACCTGACTTACAAAAGTGTGTATAGCCTTATCTGCACTCACTGTAATTCTGTTCTGTTGATTCTTCGAATGCTGTGTTGCTGCTGCATATTTACAGATGACTGTTAATAGATCAGTCACGGAAGACTTTTGTCCCAGCATTGTCTTAAACCTCATCGTTACTGAACCTCGCCAGAGTTTAAATGAAAGATTGTGCAATGTTCTTATGTGGTCCCCTCTCTCCTCCTACACAGTCTTACCCAAGCAAAATGGAAGGGTTGCCATTGTGACTGGGGGTACCAGAGGAATTGGTTTTGAAACAGCAAGACACCTGGCAAGCCTTGGCATGCATGTTATCATAGGTAGGCTAATGTCCGATCACATGCCTTCACTCAGTCAGTTCCCCTTTCTATACTTTTTCTTAGTTGTGGCAGTGCCTTAAAGTTGCATTGTTTCAGATGTCCCGCAGGCTGGGACTCTGGTCTCAAAAACTGTGTGTACAACTATGTAAAAAGGAACCTACTGCCCACTTGAGCTATAAATATTTTGTATGTTGTCTATGGAACTAAACAGCAGCTGTGTTTAATATGAACTTTTTGACCTTTTATATTCATTTATTGAATGACTTGCACAAAACAGCACTGGAATCTTTCCATATATGGAGCTGAATGCTTCATATCTGCACTGGCAGTAGATCCTAGGTTCTCAAAGTGTAGCCCACAGGCCAGCTAAATGTATTAATGAAAATGAAGTGATCTACAGGGTGGGACAATTATATGGATACACCGTAATAACATGGGAATGGTTGGTGATATTAAAGTCCTGTTTGTGGCACATTAGTATATGTGAGGGGGCAAACTCCTCAAGTGGAGGTACAGCATACACCACATTGTTAAGTCTGGAGTTTTGTCTTTCAGGTGAAAAACTCCAAAACACAGACTTAACAATGTGGTGTATGCTGTACAGTGCAGCGAGGAATGCTCAGACCTCTACATCGGAGAGACCAAACAGCCACTTCACAAGCGCATGGCACAACACAGAAGAGCCACCTCCACAGGACAAGACTCAGCAGTCCATCTGCATCTAAAGGTCAAAGGTCACTCTTTGAGGATGCCAACGTTCACATTTTGGACAGAGAGGACAGATGGTTTGAAAGAGGAGTGAAAGAAGCATCTATGTCCACTGTGAGCGACCATCTTTGAACAGAGGCGGGGTTTACGACACCAACTCTCTGTCATCTATAATCCAGTTTTGAGATCCCTCCCAGACGCCTTAACGCCCACTCACATCCTGGGCCATCTGACCTCAGGAAATCACATGATAAGGTGGGGCCAGGTTTCACAATGAACACACCCGAAACTCTGGCTGATTGGGACCCATGCCCAGTTTCACACCTTGGCTCAGGCGATTAGAGGATCATCAGGGGTCCTTTTGTCCCTCTGTGGGGGGAAACTCCCACTAGGTTTATATCTGGGACTCTCCACCATTTGACCTTAGAACTGAAGAAGCTTCTCGGATGAGAGGTGAAACGTCTTCAACTTTGACTACGATGACCTGGATGACTGAGAACCTTCACAGACATCTTCATTAGTCACAGTTTTCCTGCGTCCACATTTTGGCAAATCCAACACTGAACCAGTTTCACCAAACTTAGCAAGCAGTTTGCTGACTGTAGCATGGGAGATGGGTGGTCTCGTAGGGGGTCTTGCATTGAAACCTGCTGCAATGACCCGGTTACTGCGTTCACCAGATATCAACACAATTTCGATCCGCTCCTCACGTGTTAACCTCTTCGACATGTCAATGGCTGTGAACAAAGAGAAACTTGTAAATACTCATGAAAGAATAAAGTTACGTTGAAACCAAGCACACCATTGTTTTTCTTGTGACATTACCAATAAGTTTGATGTGTCACATGGCCCTCTTCCTATTGGAAAAAAACAAAAGTTGTATCCAAGATGGCCGACTTCTAAATGGCCACCATGGTCACCACCCATCTTGAGGAGTTTGCCCCCTCACATATACTAATGTGCCACAAACAGGACTTTAATATCACCAACCATTCCCATGTTATTACGGTGTATCCTTATAAATGGCCACCCTGTAGAATGAATCTACAGTTCATGCAGGACCAACTGAGCGCTTTACTTGGATTTAAAATCTTTAACTATTCTAGCACAATAGGGCTAACTAAATGTTCCTGGTGTCAATGCATGCCACCTTACTACTGATTAAAGATTGTTACAAAATGAGAATTCCAACAATAAATTCTTTCTGAAAAGACATTAACATACAAACTTTGCAAACCCTAACTCTGGAGCAGGGATGTCAAACTCATTTTATATTGCAGGCCACGTACAGCATTTTGATCTTAAGTGGGCTGAATCAGTGATGCCCTCGTTTCAGTCAGCGTAAATACGCTAAACTACACCTTTAACCCCCTTAAGTCCAATTTCAACAGTACGTCTCATTTTTACTACAAGATGCTGCTGTAGTGATTGAAAGAAATCTGTTTCACAAATAAATGTGTAAAATTATAGAAAGTTCTGCTGTCTCATCGCCCAGGAGAGTAATCCACATGAATTCTTCTGTCTTCTAATTATTGTTTATCTAATTACTGTGGTGTACTATGAATGGTCATGGTACTGGTGTTCATCAGCAGGAAAAGCTGTAAAACCCATGAAAATACAGCTAAAAGTCCAAAATCTATAACTTCCTAAACATATTCCAAAACCATCCAGTGGGCCCCATCGGAGTCTTTGGCAGGCCGATTCTGGCCCCTGGGCGTCATGTTTGACAACCCTGCTCTAGATTATTTTTTCATTACCTCCATCATCCTGATGACGACGGACTAAAATACCAGAATATTACCTTCCCCTGTTGATAGACGCGTTGTGATTGGCTTTTTCTCCAGTGTTCATTAGTATCAGTCGTACCAAAGGTTTTGTTAGCGAGTGTAGGCTGTAGCATTGAGTGGATCAGCTGCTGGATATCTGCCCACCAAGCCTCTCTTTGATCTTCATCATCTCCAGCTGGGAATGAGAGAGAAGAAGGTGCAGCAGCTGTTAGGAAGATTCACGAAGAAGGGACCGAAGGAACCGGTAAGTCCAGTAACACGGAAGCTCTCATTCAGTATTGTCTATGAAACAGGAAGTGGGTCTTCCAAAATAAAAGCTCAAATTTCAGATAAAAATGTTATACCATGGCAATGCTTTACATCATAAATACATATATGAAATAATGTCAGCTGTGATACTTGCTCTCTGAAAAGCTAAATAACAGGATCACATCTGAGTTGACACAGAGAGCAAATGAAAGCCGACTGTAGACCCAGGCACAGGCTTAAATAAGTTAAAATAAACTGTTAGTGTAGTCCAGCCTAACTGGAAACTCAAAAAATACAGTGCAGAAAAACACACACACCTTTTATCCCTACACATGGTGAGTATCAGTCATCCCAGCCTGTAGCAAAACATAAGTGATAATCTAAAATAATGTCAATGACAATAATCCTGATTTCTTCCTAAAAATGATACTTTAACAGTAAATAATCGGTGTTATGGACCAGGTATGTCACATTTTCTTCTCCATTACCATGGCAACATTGAGGGTGTTAAAACCAGTTTGACCTCGGACATGACCTCCCCTCAGAATACAAAATGTAAATCCTGACAAACCAGCATCTCCTGCTGTGTAACGACACGTAAAGAAATGAGCATGTGTGCTAATGCTTACTAGTATAAAGCCCTTCGTCGTACATATGTTCCATACTGTCCTCACTTGTTGAGATGTTTGCTACCTTTAGGGACTTCTGGGAGACAAACTCAATCATTTCTGCCTATTGATGGTGGGGCGTATGATGTGGCGTGCACAGTGACCTCGAGAGGTCACATGCACTGCAGCTACTGACTGCTGTTACCTGATGACAGTCAGGATTCAGTGCTGTTCTTTTCTTACTGCAGCTGAGTTTGTCTTCGTGGACATGACGTCACTGAAATCTGTGCGACACTTTGTGCGGTTGTTCAGGGACAGAGGTCTACCCCTCCATGTCCTGGTTAATAACGGTAGGCTATACAAACGCACACTGATGATGGTCTTTGCAAAGTCACGCACCGGTTTACTACATATTAAACTTGTTCCTTTCACGTAGCTGGGACCATGATGGTTCCTGACAGACAGACAGAGGATGGCTTTGAGTACCACTTGGGCCTCAATTACCTGAGCCACTTCCTGCTGACCAACTTGCTGCTTGATCTGCTGAAGAGGTCAGGAAAACCGGGCTGCTGCTCTAGAATCATCAACATGTCCTCTGCTACACATTACGCAGGAGTCATAGACA